>NW_026105776.1:0-715 GCF_025091365.1 Daktulosphaira vitifoliae
GATGTGGGAGATCGTGTCAAGTGGAAGCTTAGGATAAGGGTGGCCGACCCCATGTAGTTGGGATTAAGGCAAAGAAAAAAATTACCAGAAATTCCGGTTGCAATTGACATAATATGATTGTTGTTTGGGAATGTACAATTTAGCGTTTAGTTGGGTTTAAACAATATAGCGTCAAATCAATTACCTACTATATCACTTGTATATTAATATACACTACACTTTAATGATACAATAAATATATAAACTCACACATACACACGTATGCATTTATAACATTGTGTCTAACATAAGTGTAACATGATAAAAAGTAACCGTAAAATGAAACAAATGGAATATAAATTTTAGTACTCATATTAAATGTAATGTAACTCGAAAAATGTTTGTTTAAATGAAAAAATATATAATAATTTTTTTGTTTATAATTGTCTTTTAAACAACTTTTGTACGAAACTTTTTTTTGTAAGTTAAATATTTTTTGAGAAAATTAAAAAAGCTCATATTTTTGAACTTTTGCGAAGCTGTAAAAAAAAAGCTCAATTCCAATCTTGAGGACTATTAGTATGTCATTATACATATTTTAATTCAANAATGAGGACTATTATTATGTCATTATACATATTTTAATTCAACTTTTAAAAAACAAAATTTGGTTGGGAATTTTTTCCGCAATTTTTCCTTTGTTGACTGGCCTAGATGTCAATTTTAAACTTGTAAT
>NW_026105777.1:0-714 GCF_025091365.1 Daktulosphaira vitifoliae
TTATTATAGTTATGTGTTTTGTATTATACCTATTGTTTTGATTTCGATGTGGACTGTATAAAAAAAATATAAAAAATTTGGACGAACGACGATAATTGTTTATACCTTATAAAAAGGTGCCTTTTATTAAAATATAATGATTATTTACAATTTTTACCACACTGCGGTGACGATCGAACGATAGAAAAATGACAACTGACTGAAAACCAAATATAACAATACGTTTTACAGCGCCTGATCAACAATACAATATATAAATCGAACATACCGCCCGCCTTGAAATATTAAATTTCAACATAATTAAATAAAAAAAAATAATAATAATAATACAAATAAATTTAAATTGTAACTTAAAACATAAATAATTTATAGAGAATATACGGCTACAATAATATAAATTAAACACAATGTATATTCCATGTTAAACAATAATAAAAAAATATATATATATATAAAGTAATTCAAATTGAAGTTACAAATGATTAAAACTCAAATAACTTAATTACAAGGCAAAATACATAAATTACGAACCGCTCGTTTATAGCTACCACTAGAATTTACGACAGTAACAACGCGAATTACGCCATCATCGCCGGGTGTACTTCACTAACTCGAGCCAGCTTCCATTGTTGGGGCGGCAAATTATCTTCTCGTACTACAACAATTGAGTTCTCTTTAAGTTCATTGCCCCTAGTTTTCTCCCATTTATTTCTT
>NW_026105778.1:0-714 GCF_025091365.1 Daktulosphaira vitifoliae
CTCTATAAAATAAATCTTCAAAATGTAACGCATAATTTATAATTAAACTTTATTTTAAGTAACCTACGTTAATTTTAATCTTAGAGTTTTCTACTATTTTTATAATTTTCTTTATCTCACAAACTTTTTTTTTATTAAAATTCTTGTCTACTTATAATATCAATATTATTTAAACAAAATTCTGAATTAAACTAACTTTTATTTAAGCAACAAAAGCCCCGATACCAATAGTTAATTTTTTTTTACGAAACATTATTTCGAAATAGAAATATTTATAACTGTAAACAATTTAAGTAATCTATACCAATAATCTTAATCAAAATAAAATAAAATAAATTATATCAAAGTATTCTATAAAAAAAAATTATAACTTACAATTTAATGTAATTATCCATTTTATTATTTAATTTTTATTTTACACATAATCACTTCATATATTCTATTTATTTTCATAACAATTAGAAACGGTTTATAATTTTTTCATTATTTAAAAAAAAAAAATGTATAATGTAAGTCACATTATTCACAATTTCTATAAATTAATATTGATTAAATACAAATCACTGCACTAAAAACCATAATTATGAATAATTAGTGTTGTGCGCGAAAATATTAGGTTGACTATGTAACAAAATATTATTATATTCTTTGCACCCTTACATATCTTGCCATATTTAAACATGTGTTACTCCGCCATTTATGATCTTATTTAAT
>NW_026105779.1:0-714 GCF_025091365.1 Daktulosphaira vitifoliae
ATTATTATTATTAATATTCTGCATTCATTTGTAAAAAATATATAAACAGTATTACGAAAACATAATGGTTACTAAATTTAAAATAAACTAATGTTTAACACAAGCCATTTGTAAACGATTTTTAATGAGTATAGAATATAATTTTAGATTATATAACATTTATTTATGAGGACGGTGTGGGGCCGAGTCGGTAACGCAGCAGTGCTTGGCGCTCACTGTCTCGGGTTCGTACCTCGGTCACGAACAGCTTCATTTGCCGAACAATCTGTTTAGTAGTTGGAGTCGCCATCCTCCTCTTTCCGGCGATGGACTAACAACCCGTCCCGGAGTATAAATGGTTAAGATTGGGAGATTTTTGGGAGATGCCGCTATGGCCCTTAATTGAGCTGATAAAAGCACTAAAAAAAAAATTTAATAAAAATTATTGAATAATAAAATAGAATAAATAATTATTACTTGTTATCAATGTAATAATTATCAAAATAAATTCGAAACATTCTTATTTTTCTCAATAGAACAAGAAAAAAACGTTTTTCTGAAGAAATTAGTTGGCGTGCTCCCCATACTTAATTTTTTTTTCCGCGAAAGTACTTGGTCATGAGATTCCGGAAAAAACTATTGAAGAAAATCGGAAAATTTTACCACTCGAACGCAAAAATTATAAAATTTCGACAGCTTTTGAGAAAAACGCTCGCTGACGTTATATGACTTATG
>NW_026105780.1:0-714 GCF_025091365.1 Daktulosphaira vitifoliae
AAAAGACCCACTGTTGAAATCTTTACAAGATTCCGAGCTTGATGGGACACTTAAAGGTCATGTCAACATGCTCACTGTTGTCAAATATGTTTTCTGACTACCCTATACGTTATGCAGTGGATAGCAAGTCGATTATTAGTATCATGTGAAAAAGCAGAGATCGTAATAATTATTTCTACAAAGCAATTATTTTTAATTTTGGAACTTGCCACGTCGGCCGCTGTCATCATATTGAGCTCGTAAAAATCTTATAGACCGTCTACAATGTGTGTGACGGATTCCCATATTAAATAGAGTGGAAATTTATTGTCTCCCAACATGTAATTATAGTAGATACGTTGCTGTTTTACTCTATTTATTATTAATACGAAACGTGATGTCCGATCGCCTAGTTGGATTTGTGTTTTTGGGAGTCGCCGGATGTGAGGTCTAGTCGTGTGGTCGCGAAAAAAAGCGCCCAAAATGACGCAAGTATCACACGGCCCCTGACACGTCCGCAAATCGTTAACGACCAATGTAATTCGAGACTGCGACAATAATTTTCGGGGCTTATTATAATAACAGAATACGCCTAATGGGTAATGTTATAATATTTTTATTGTAGGAAGAGATTAACGAGAAGGAAATCGTTTATCATCCGAATGTTGCACAACTACGTGGACGAGTACAAGGATGATCAACTTTTTCATCCGAATAATACACTGTGTTTGTATA
>NW_026105781.1:0-714 GCF_025091365.1 Daktulosphaira vitifoliae
AATTAAAAATATAAACATTATTAAAATATCCATAATTACCATTTATATATATATTATTTATACTATATTATTAATACTCTAATAAAATTGTAATGCATATAAAAATTTATTTTATATTACTTCTTGAATCAGGTCACATGTTTATAATATTTGTTTAGAATAAATTTAATTCTAAATTATTATGACAACATTTCATAGAATACATATTTGTAATTGACTCATATTTTACAAAGTGAACACAATATTTACTCTAGATCATTTTATTAAACTTACATACTAGATATGATATTTATACTTAAGATTAGTTAAGAGATTAACAAGAATGGAAAAGAAAAACTGGACGAATGGCTTAGTGATTGAGATACCTAATTTCAATAATATTACACATGATTACGTTTGGATCTAGAACTATTCAGCCTTGTCCTGCTTGTAATATATGGATAGTGGGCAACATACAAATATAGTATAGATATTGTAATGAATATTGTTGTTAATGACATAGAACTGTTTAAAAACTAATAAAATGCCGAACTGATGAAAACATATGTAAATACTCGTGGAAAGATTATTTATAATTACGCGTGACGAAGTCGAGCAAAACAATAAGTGTTTATATGATTTATTTGATTAATAATGTGATCAAAAGATCACATTTGCATGTGCCCATATCTCTGTCTCCCATAACATCATTGTACCTTTTGATAGACTAATATA
>NW_026105782.1:0-714 GCF_025091365.1 Daktulosphaira vitifoliae
ATCAATTAAAAAAAAAATTATATTGATATGTTCATTTTTGAAAAAGTTACGGTAGTTTTAATAAAAAAAAAATTCGAAAATTAACGATTTTTAAATTTGTAATTTTTTTGGAGGTTTCCCTCATTTACGGAGAATGAGGGAAATTTTTTCAATTTTTAAGGGTAACGTCTTCGACTAGAAACGATTTGTGATCTTTTGACTTACCGTTGAATGTGATCCGTTTGGTGAGAGCTGAGAAAAAGTGGTAACAAACACAAAAAGTAAAAAAATAAAACACATCATAGTAAAACCAATACCTTTTCAGCTTCGCATCGAAGCTAAAAGTAGAAATCATCTTTTTCATTTTCATCCTTGTCCTCTGTAGGAGTATGTAAATTGTCGGTGATAAAGCCGATTTGGCGGTAACAGGGTCGTTAATATCGGCCAAATGAAGACTGCTCTCTCCTTCGCAACGCGTAATGTTCCGTGAATGCTGAAAATCGTAAACCTAAGAAAACACCGAGTAGTAAAATAAATTTTATTATTATTAAAAAGCTATCAAATGAATGGAACAAAAAACTAATCGATTCAACAATAAAATCGACTAGTCAGAAACGATTTTTTAAAAATTTTAAAATTGTAAAAATTTTTAAATTTTTAAATTTTGTTCGCTCTATATTATTAATTCTAATTCATTCAATTTATTTAAATTAGAAATTGTATATAAAGTGAATA
>NW_026105783.1:0-714 GCF_025091365.1 Daktulosphaira vitifoliae
AGAGCGATGTGTATAGGAATTATACAACGACTGTATACGGGCCGTATGAAATATGAATAAAAGAACTGTCAGATTCCGTAACCGTACTACGATTGTCAATCAGATATATTATACAACTTTATTACATCGGGTTGCTCCGTGACATTGACCTTGATAGGAAAAACAAAATCAAAACGAATAAAGATAAAGACAATTAACGAACAGTTACTTACAGACGGTACGGCGTCCCGGATAAGCACCCTACGCACGACACTATTGCCGTAGTCGCTTGCCAGGAAATGCCGGGAGCACAAAACCGCATTGCGGACGTTTACATCCAGCGGATCGCGACCGCAAGTCGCGACAAACAACAGCCACAAATTGGCCCTTTGGGCATCTCTCGGAAACCTACGAATGCAAAATATCCATCAGTGAGAAGGAAACACGTCAAGTCGAGAACAATTAATTAATATACAGACTTGTGTAAAGTGACACCGTCAGCTACGATAGCGCGGCACAAAACACACGCGTGTACCATTATTTAAAAATTTAATTTAATAAATGCTATTATTACAAATAAACTTATAACAAATAAAAAATAGAGTTAAAACAATGTGAATTTTCAATTATGATCAACGGATTGAGGTGATAACGTAACGCGAGCGCATTGATGCGAATAATAACGGTTAAACGACCGAAACCGGGTCGTGGTGCGAGACACGGATATTAAAAAGT
>NW_026105784.1:0-714 GCF_025091365.1 Daktulosphaira vitifoliae
ATATATATATATATATACGACCACCGTATTGAGTGTTTTCAAAGTTGCCATCGGCGGTGATGTAATGTTTTTGGGAACACAGTCGTGAAAATGAAAAGGGAGATCGAAAGGGATTGATGGGGCGAGTCGGAGCGTCGAAACGACGTGACACACGAGGTTCATTTAGCAAGTCCGGTTGATTACTGTTGTTGCAGCACCTCCTCATTCCAATAAAGCACATGGACACGGTGTGGCGGGTCGAAGGCGATAATGGAACGACAGCCAAAACAAGAACGTTAAATGATAGTATGCGTCGTGGTTTTTCTTCCTGTTGTCGTCGCACTCTGTCCTCCGCTAAAATGCTCTCTGTAGGAAGAGGTCTGACAAAGACAAAGCAATAATAATGTGTGCATTTTCTATGTTTGCCTCAGGAGACCAGCATGGGAAATAATTATGGTCAGCAGAGCTATTACTATTGACGTATGTGTGCGTTATCTTTGTTGTTGTGTATTTTGGGGGTGTCCATACTTCCCAGTTTCCTCTATCAGTTTGAGTGACTAATATTGCAATAAAAATTGTTTACAGGAATCATTAAAGATATTGGACGCTAAAAACGTCCCATAAAAAAATGTGAATATTAAAGATTTTAATCTTAATATTTTTAAAAATAATATAAGATTAATAATAACCGAGAGGAGGGTTAGTATAGACTATTGAAACTAGAAAATGTTTATT
>NW_026105785.1:0-714 GCF_025091365.1 Daktulosphaira vitifoliae
AATGGTAAAAATTAAAAAGTATTCACTATTTCAGTATTATTTGGAAAAATATATTAACTTATTAAACGTAAAGTATTACTTAATACATGCATATATGTATCAATTAAACATTTCAGTGTTAAATCGTTAAAATCGAGCAAGCCAATTGAAATAATTAGATTGTAAGTGTTAATATTAATTGTTAAGAGTTAATAGACTAAATTGATAAATAACTTTCTTATCTATATAAAACATGACACACATTTAATTAAGAACAATAAAACGCTTTGTAAATTAACAAAAGTTTATCTCAATTGCTTCAAAGAAATTCATCTAACCATTACCTATTTAAAATAAAATTAATAAAAAATGTTTTCTTCCGCGAAAAAATTCCAAACATTATATGCAACGATTTACATTGTATATATAAATTGAACGAATAATTCATTCAAGTGTTAATCAAAGTAGTTATTAAATTAGAGTATTTTAAAAGTGAAATAACAAAAATTCATTCAAAAACTATTCATATTATTAGGAAAATCTCTCATTTAATCAATCAGGAAATATTTTGAAATACAAATTAATTATTATTTTTTCAGATTTATTTAAAATGTTTCTGTTTTTGAACATTTTTGTTTTAACCGAATTATTTATATAGGATATTAAATACTTAAACGTAAAAAAAAACCCGAAAATTGTCTTTCACTCATCAAACTATTATGTTTAAAAAACTTG
>NW_026105786.1:0-714 GCF_025091365.1 Daktulosphaira vitifoliae
CATTCTAATAAGTTAATTTAATAAACAAAAAATTAATAGAAATTTAGAATATTTAAAAAATAAATATATAAATAAAAACTTTATTAGTCATGAAAATTATTATAAGATGACTAATGGAACTTGCGGATATGGTGATCACTTATGATAATATTTTGAATAGATAAAAATTCAAGGACTGGATTACTGAGATTTTGTTTTGATGAACATATTTAATAAAAAAAGTTCTTAAGTTTCAGGTAACGGTAAATTAATGAAGCGATATTTTAAGAAAATATTTAAAATTAATATTTGCTACGTTAGGAATTATCATATAGGAGAGTGTTGTTACTTGTAGTCGCAGTACCTTAGTCTCATTTAAATAAATTTAAACACTCTCCTAGTATATTTATATATATTTATTAAACAAAATTTTCTACCGGACATATGTGTAGTAAACAATAACATTACAAATCGAATATAAATGTAATTTTAACAGCAAACGTACCAAGTACATAGTCCATACGTTAAATTTAACTAAATTCGTCCCTCAGTTTAATTATTAATTTAAAAATAAGTAACGTAAGGTCAGATGAGACACAACAGATTTTAAATCATGTTTGATTGATATAAAATAATAATAGAAGTCAATATCAAAATATAAAATTTAAAAAAGGAGCACACACATTACTTCGACAATACGGTTACATTACAATATAATATAATTATATTTGGTAG
>NW_026105787.1:0-714 GCF_025091365.1 Daktulosphaira vitifoliae
TTTTTTTCACGATCGCCATTGCTGTGGGCCGCCCTGGAACTACCGTTAGGCATTACTGCAGGGCGGCCCATGCTGTCTATATAATTCACACCCCCACGTTGTAAATCAGCCGGAAATTCATCAAGAGCTGATTCACAACGTGGTGTAGCTCACTCCCGTTAGCCGGATCTCAGAGTGGGAATCCTTAAAGAGGGTTGGAAAAATAATTCACAAAACACAAACAACCAAAAACAAGAACCTAAGGCACTGTCCTAAACCAGCGTCTCAGGTCCTCCTGTGCCGGGCGGCGTGGCTGCCTCTGTCTCAGGCTTTCCGCTTTCTCTTTGTCCAAGACGGATTCGGCGAACGCCTGGACAAACCTCCACGCCTCCCGGCTCCTCAACATATCATATCGGAACGTGGACCCTAGTCGAGACTCCAAAGAGTGTGTGCAGAGCGCTGTCAGTCTCTCCCGGGCGATCAGAACAGTGGTCGCAATATATCAAGTACCTTATCATAAAAATGTTTATTCCTAAATTAATTTTATATGCCTAAAGTGCCAAATTTTTCAAGTTATCCTGATCAAAAGGTAGTTTAATATTTAGTAAGATGATAAATGTTGAGAGGTAACGATCGTAGATCTGCCACCTTTATGACTATCCGTGAATAAAAGGAAAAGGTTTGATGTATTTATAAAAGTAATTATAATATTAAGATAAATTGTACTAAAAAAAA
>NW_026105788.1:0-714 GCF_025091365.1 Daktulosphaira vitifoliae
CTTTATTTTGCAAAACACATATTGTGACGGACTATGTTGGGCACAATAAGTGTTTTAAGCACTACATTCGGAGTATGTGGTTTATTCGTAATGACAATGTGAAGTGTTCTGGGTCTGAAGCAGAGCCCCACCGAGACGGATCGTATTAATTCCTATATAAATGAAATTTGTTGCAAGTGTCATTTGCAATATATATTTTTACGTTTATAAAAACTTTTTACACAAATATACGAGAAAGCATTTTAAATTAAAAATTTTAAAAATACAACTTGATTACCTTTGCTTATAAGTGTATGAGAAGTTTTGTTCATGTTTGTTATACAAGGAATAGATGTCTTTGACATTAAGTTTTTCACATGAAGATTGAAATTTTTTTCATTTAAAAATTTATTAATTTTTTCTTGAAAAATATATAATTCATTTGTTTTTTTACAATTTTCGCAAAATTCATTCATCGAAGAAAGTAATACTGAGTCATCTAGGTATTCTAAACTGAATTTAAGTGTATCCTTCTTTTGTCTTTTGAGTCTTGCTAAGTCAATAAGTCATTTTGCAAAATTATATTGCCAAGGATTAACAACANGTTTTGCAAAATTATATTGCCAAGGATTAACAACAAACTTGCCATAAATGAAAAATGAAATCATCCTAACTACGTAAACAGATGCATCTAGAAAAGTTATTTTGAGAGTATGATTAGGATTTAAATTTTTT
>NW_026105789.1:0-714 GCF_025091365.1 Daktulosphaira vitifoliae
AATATTATTTAAATATCATTTATTTTTTAATCATTCATCAATGAAGTGCAATTTTTTATATTACAAAATTGACTTTTTAGACAAAAATCATGTGATCTTGTTGTTAAGTGTACAGAAAAATACAAATTTAACCTTTTTAAAGACCTTGAAGTTAAACTTCTCGAAGAGAGTTTAAAGAGTGAAATAGAAAATAATATATTATTCCAAGAGTAATACACACATTTATAGTATATTTACAGTGCCGGATGTTGAACTCTAAAAAATTTAGGGGCCTCTAATTTAAAAATGTTATGAAAAAAGTCACAAGTATACAACTATGATAACTCTATAGTTACAAAATTATAGAGTACAAAGTATAATAAAATTAATAGTATNTATTATAAGTTCTTGTTCTAACTAAACATTCTACCACTTAATAGGTATCTATAAAAAAAAAACCTAAATTGATTCGTTCATTTTTAAAAAAGTTATGGCAATTTTAAGTAAAAAAAATTGAAAAAACATCGAAAATTAGCAATTTTTAAATTTGTAATTTTTTGGGAGATNCATCGAAAATTAGCAATTTTTAAATTTGTAATTTTTTGGGAGATTTCCCCCGTTTACGGGGAACGAGGGAGTTTTTTTCTATTTTTTAGGGTAATGTCTTCAACTAGATCTACTAAATCACTTTTATTGTATATTAAAGGCCATCAGGGGTACTATAATATGTAAGCA
>NW_026105790.1:0-713 GCF_025091365.1 Daktulosphaira vitifoliae
TATATATCTTAAATTAAAGCTTATGTAATATACTTTAATTTGAAAAAAAAATTGACCTCTGGATTTGTCTTCATAGTAAAATGACTATCGTATTCAAAAATTTGCTATTTTAAACTTAATTAAATTTGTTTACTTCTTTTAAGTCGAGAAAAATAACTTTGGAATTTGAATTAGCTTATATAGCCAATTTTTTTCATCAGACGGTAGCGACGTACAGATACAGAGTTGGTAAAATTTATGTTTTACACGCTTGGGGTACGAGGTTCCTACCTGCGTATGGTAATGAATTTTTTGCATTTTTTCTTAATTCTTTTTAAGTTAGTATAAATTTTTAACTCGTTTTATTTTTATCTCATTTTCCTATGTTTAGTAGTTAAGCGCATTACGAGTACCTTACCAGGCATTTGACTAAACGTAAGCTGCGTGATACCGATATCTAACGTCTTAACGGCATGATGAGGTGAATAACAACAGCGAGTCTCCGTTTCACTTGGCTCCTCATCAGTCACAATAGTAATACAATACAAATCAGTAATGCGGTTAACTACTAAACATGGGAACGTTACGGAATAGTCATTTAACTGCGAGTTGGCTGTAACAATTGCTCGATATTTAATCTTTTGTACGTTTCCACCAATTCCTTGGACGCTTTGATCGACGTGGCTTTCCGGTAACCGTAAAATCTGTGCCATACGTTCGGTTATAAAGTTACT
>NW_026105791.1:0-713 GCF_025091365.1 Daktulosphaira vitifoliae
ATATTTTAAGATACTTAAATTTTTTTTAAAAAGTGGAAATTGTATGAAATACTGCTATTTTATTATATTTAATAAATTGGAAAGAAAGTAAAATCATAAAAATAAAAAATGTTAGTTTTGTATATAAAATTTTAAGGTTTTTTTAAATTACCAAAAATTGTTTAAGTTTTAAAAAGAAACTTGAACCTAAATTTTTATTTAAAAAAAATCATAATTTATCTATGTGTTAAACAAAGAATGAGAACTCAAAAACAACTTGAAATTTAAAAATATAATAATTTTATGAAAATTTATTACTACAGTATTTAAAAAAATATTATGTTGTTAAAATTTTTTAAAATGTTTAATAGAGATACTTTCAAGTTTTTTTTTCGTGATCATTAATTATTTCTTAATAATTAAAATTATTTAATTATAATTTAAATCAATTAAGTTTGCATTTAAATTCATAGGCCCAAGTTGGAGTATCTAGGCGGACTTAGTTAAAATTCCTCAAAGTAATGAAAATGACATGTTTCAAAATTATTTTATAATACATTTTATTCCAATTGTGCTTATATTTAATTGTAAACAAATTAACTGTTGTAATATTAGAACGATATAACAATTTTTTAATATTATTAAAGTAATGTAAAATTTTTATAATACTTATTTTAGTTCACAATAAACTTTGCTGTAAAAGGTACAAACAATGCCTGGATTAGTAATGCTCA
>NW_026105792.1:0-713 GCF_025091365.1 Daktulosphaira vitifoliae
ACTTGAGTTTATAATAATGTGACCAAGGGTTTAGATCCATAGTATTATTTCTCGATATCCAATGGCCGATATATGAACATAGTTGAAGTACCAATACAAAATAGACTACTCCACTCTGATAATTGCTCTTAAAAATCGTACTAATACACTAATTTACCTACTACTTTAGAGCCAAACTGTAACATAAGTCATAAGCGCAAACTAGAGTAGCTTAAAGAGTCTTAGTCACTCCAATTTTAAATTTAACACCTACAAAATTAAAAAAAAAACATGTATAATTATATAAAAAGAAATTTCAGAGAGCGAAGTTAAATATATTATTAAATCCCCTCCAAAAATTTATTGAAATTATTGAAAAGTAGAATTTTTCGTAATTTTATCTCATATAATAAATATACTCTAAAGTTTTCAAATATAAACTGATATTTTTGACAAATACTTTATTATGTACACCAAATATAAAAAAAAAAATTTCGTCTTACTTTTTTTATAATTATAATTTTTTGTAAAAAAATGATTATTATCACTGAAAATATTATTCACTAGATAATTTAAAAGTAGCATTGACGTTTAATTGTTAAATAATACCACAAATTTTCTATATTTGCGTAAATACAAATTTTTTAAGTACATTTTAATAGACATTATTTACCCAATACTGTAAATTTGACCGAAAATAAAAATTGTGTATTTTTATCTAATTAAAGAGAAGA
>NW_026105793.1:0-294 GCF_025091365.1 Daktulosphaira vitifoliae
ATAAGATATAAAGCGATAGACTGACGACAATGAAATAATTTACCGGAAAAGCACAGATAACTATATTGTAGGTACCCGGGTTCCTACACCGTCACAAGAAGTTGTTTTTTTTTTCAGTCACATAAAGGTTAATCTCTGCTCTACTTTCTTATCAACCGCCCAACACTATGAACCATACATCATAGCTGGCCTCACAATTTCATACTGAATTTAAAAACTATAATTAGTATTTATTCATATATTATTGTTGTAAAACAAAAATAAGAAAAGAGAAAAGGGGGGATTTAGGATTGA
>NW_026105793.1:359-713 GCF_025091365.1 Daktulosphaira vitifoliae
GCGGGATCTGACTCTTCAATCGGGCGTATGGATCGAGGGTCTATCGTTGTAAAATAAAGCATGCAGGTTGAGTTCAAATAGTGTTACCTGAATATTTATGTTATCCTTAATGCCGAAGACAGGATTTATGTAATAATAATTTCTACACAAAACAAGTTGATGTCAATTATCAAATGATAAAATTATTGTATTGATTATTATTATTATATCAGGATATAATTAAAGAAATATGATTTGATGTTGCTTTTGAAAAAATCCACCAATTTCTCTAACTGAAACACTATCTACAGATTTGCATCGAAGCGTTTCTTATGATAGTGATTTTAATCACTGTCAGATATCATCTATACTTGT
>NW_026105794.1:0-713 GCF_025091365.1 Daktulosphaira vitifoliae
ATCGGTGTTCCAACGTATATGTGTTATGTGAGAATAGAACCGTTCAATTACAGCTACACGGATTGGCCGATTCGTCTATTAATGGCGCACGTCTTTACATTAGAAACACGGACGATTGTCACATTTATTACAAGCAAAGTCCAAGGTCGCGCCCTTAAAACTACATCATCGCCTCGACTTGAATGGTGTGCGGCGCTATAATAACACGTATGGGAAACCGACAAGTGCCCGAGTCGAAATACAAAATCGATTGGCGATTTTATTATTGGATCCATTCGAGTGCAGTCTCGCTTGAATTTCATGTCCATCTGCTAAATGGAAAACGCTCGTCCGCGCATCGTGTAGGTGAATTCCAAGACAACACGATTGGTTTCGCGTGCGCTCGAGGACAATCCCCCGGATTTAATTTCACTCCAAACGAATCAACACGATAAGGCGGGACGATCCCCTCGATCAAAGGAACAGTACGACAACTGTGCGTAAAACGTGACAGTACGGAAAATATACCAGAAGACAAAAATGCGGGTAAAACGACAGTTACGCGTGTAGCGGTCGATAAACGTTATTGGTTGTTATCTAGAAGGTCGTCATCACTGTTTATTATTGATGCGAAGCTGAGAAGGTATTAATTCTACTATGATGTGTTTTTTTTTTAATTTTTTTTTTTTTGTGTCTGTGAACGGTCAATCTCAGCTCTCGCTGGACCGATTTTG
>NW_026105795.1:0-713 GCF_025091365.1 Daktulosphaira vitifoliae
ATATGAGAATTTACATCTAAAACCATTAGTTATACAATATTGCTTTTTCAGTCAATAAATATATATTTTTGAAAAAATATACCAGATTCGATAATTCTATTAATAATTAAAAGTTCTATTTATACAATTTATTTTAATCGATCAAGATTTTTTAAGTAATAGAATGACAATATAGATATAGACACTATAGACATAAATTAAACATTAGTATGAATGTTTTAAAATTTTCATGGAATGTCTTGTTGCTTAAAGTGCTTAAAGATTTTTCCATGTTTTTAGTTGAGTTCTGACGTTTCGGACTCATTGCAGAGTTCATCTTCAAAGTGATGGTTGCTAGTCGGTAGCCGCTACTATACTCAAGTATACTACACATGATAATCTGAATATTATATTTATATTAAGTCTGTGCTATTATGTGGAAATTATGGGCGAACATTGACAAAAATAAAAAAACATTTTAACTACATCTTGAGAAAAAATATATATTTAAAGTCGACAACACATAACATTATTTCATATAAAATTCAATATTTTATAATATCAATAACTATATAATTATAAGCTCTACTTTTTTTTTTATACTTTTATAGTGATATTAGTATTGCATTAATTTTTATTTGAAGTAATAACAATTTATATAGTTTTAATATATGTAAACGTTTCATTAAATTTGTAATTTATTAAGATTAAAAATATTCATTTTCAAAATTCTA
>NW_026105796.1:0-401 GCF_025091365.1 Daktulosphaira vitifoliae
AAAACTTAAAATTTAAGAAAAACAACATGTTTACTCATAAATAGAATTTGAAAGACGAAAAAATTTTAAAGTGACGAAAAAAGTGAAATATCATTAAACAAAGACTAAAATGAAAAATAACTTAAAATCTAAGAAAAACCACATGTTTACACATAAATAGAATTTGAAAGACGAAAAAATTTTAAAGTCGACGAAAAAGTGAAACATCATTAATTTATCTAGTAACTAGTATCATGTATCTTGTATCTTCTATCCAGTATCTTGTATCTAGTATTTAGTATCTAGTATCTTGTATCATGTATCTTGTATCTTGTATCTAGTATCTTGTATCTTGTATCTAGTATCTTCTATCCAGTATCATGTATCTTGTATCTAGTGTTTAGTGTCAAGTATCTTGTATC
>NW_026105796.1:592-713 GCF_025091365.1 Daktulosphaira vitifoliae
TATCTTGTATCTAGTGTCTAGTGTCAAGTATCTTGTATCTAGTATCTTGTATCTAGTATCTTGTATCTAGTATCTAGTATCTAGTATCTTGTATCAAGTGTCTAGTATCTTGTATTGAATG
>NW_026105797.1:0-713 GCF_025091365.1 Daktulosphaira vitifoliae
AGTAAATTATAATTTATCACTTTTTACGGTTTAATGAATTTATTAATAGATAATTAAATTTATTAATTCAAGATAAAGTTTAGAATCA
The DNA here is from genome assembly GCF_025091365.1 of Daktulosphaira vitifoliae. Taxonomy (NCBI): domain Eukaryota; kingdom Metazoa; phylum Arthropoda; class Insecta; order Hemiptera; family Phylloxeridae; genus Daktulosphaira; species Daktulosphaira vitifoliae. The sequence goes on from NW_026105797.1 coordinate 89, forward strand.
ACGGTGCCGTTTAATCGAAACCGAAACAATCGTTAAATCTAATTTCCAATTTGTAAACAGAAATATTTTCAACAATTGGCACTCTGCTCCATGCGAACTATGCGCTTAATACCTTTCTCTCGTGATAAATAGTTTTAACGCTAATAATGCATAATTTTGTTGGTAGTATATTACTAGAAGTGGCAACATGTTATGAAATGTATAAATTATTTGGGGTAATGTGAAAAACGAATATTGTATATACAAACAGTTTAGTTTTCCTAACAAAATATAAACATATATTTTGTTGGTTTCTTGGCACAGCATTTTTATTTTTCATGATTTTGCCAGAACCTTTGTCTTGTATTAACATAAGAAAACTTCTAGACTGTATAATGTTTCTCATTTTACCGATTGAAAATTCGTTTTTTTTCTGGGAAATTGTTTAACTTAATGCGGTCCATCTGACAATATGATTTACATGTCCGTGTTGTTGGAATGAACTGGTTACGAAAAATGTAATATTTATGATTTTTCGATTTTTATCAAATGTTTTTGTTTGAATTTCTTTACAAAAATAACATTTTAGATTCAACGTTAACGTCTTCGATTACTTGAAATTAATTTTTAAAGAAATGGTAAATAT
>NW_026105798.1:0-713 GCF_025091365.1 Daktulosphaira vitifoliae
TTATGGAAGTTTTAAGAAAAAAAAGTGAAAAAAATGACAAAATTTATCGATTTTTAAATTTGTAATTTTTTTGGATATTTCTATCATTTTCGGGGAACGATGGAATTTTTTTCAATTTTTAAGGGTAATTTCTCCAACTAGATATGATTTGTGATCTTTTGACGTAGTTTTGAAAGAAATTGGTCCAGTGCGAGCTGAGAAAAAGTGGCAACAGCATAAAAAAAAAAAAACACATCATAGTAAAATTAATACCTTCTCAGCTTCGCATCGAAGCTAAAAAATGAAAAAATGTCAAAAATTAGCGATTTTTAAATTTGTAATTTTTTTGGAGGTTTTAAGGGGAATGAGGGAATTTTTTTCAATTTTTGAAGGTAATGTCTTTGACTAAATACGATTTGTGATCTTTGACGTATCGTTGAAAGAAATCGGTCCAGCGAGAGCTGCGAAAAAGTGGTAACAGACACAAAAAATAAAACACATCGTAGTAAAATTAATACCTTCGCATCGAATTTAAAAATGTCCAAATATTCGCCTACATCACTGCAAGTTTTTAATGTATAACAATTAAGGAAATTTTTAATAAATAGTGATAAACACGTCATACTTTATGTCAAAATTAATGTGTATAATAAACATATCATAAAAATAAATTGTAAAATTTGAATCATTTCTTATATAAATATATATAAATTTTCATAAATAAAATATTAAAA
>NW_026105799.1:0-713 GCF_025091365.1 Daktulosphaira vitifoliae
CTTTAAAAAAAATGATTATCTTTCCGAAGAAAATGAAAAGGAACTAAACAGAAGCCTAATAATGTGTGATGTCAATGATGATGGTCATTTAAATTACATAGGTTATACTCATAAACAAATAATAAAAATTAGAGCAAACAAATTAAATATCTAAAATTAAGTTATTATAAATCTAAATAAATTGAGATTATTGTTGTGGGTTGGCGGGATTATTATATTATATAATAAATTTTATTCGTAAGCTTAGATAGATATTTAATAATTCATTATTAACAATATCATATTCATAAATCATGGACAGTGATATAATTATTTATTTATTTTGTAACTTACCGTACAGCATCGTGTATCACGGTGTATTAATCTTATAGATACAATTTACAATAGACGACCAGTATTTTTTACCTTTGCGGCTCACCTATATACATAGGTCATNAGACGACCAGTATTTTTTACCTTTGCGGCTCACCTATATACATAGGTCATAACTATTATAATAATCCTTCTTATAATGTTATTTATGTAGAAATTTACCCAAACATGTATGAGGATAGTTATTTACCGTCATACTTGAGCAGAATACTTTTTTAAATACCCTAGACATACTATTTTAAATCTTTATCTAACCTAAAAATATTATTAATGAATCTAAATTTTGCAATTTATATATTCTACTTCGTGATTTTGAGAGATGTATATTTGTTTTAAATATT
>NW_026105800.1:0-713 GCF_025091365.1 Daktulosphaira vitifoliae
ACTCTTCAATATTTCCTTTGTAACGGGTTTATACAAAATTACTGTTTTTATAATAACTAAAGTGATACAGATAGTCTTTTGCTCTGGGGAAATGGAATACATAAGAAAATCTTTCTGTTCCAAAAAAATAATTTATCAACACTCTAATAACCCTCTGCTTTTATTTATTATCTTATTAATACTTAATAAATGACTAAAAATGTTCAATTCCAACCAAACTATATAGAAATAAAATTACCATTTTTGTATTTAACCAATTTAATTTGAAGAGGTAATCGGTTTGGTTGTTGGGTACCAGTTAGTTATTTAAAAAATAGAATTAAATACTGGTAATAGATTAGTGATTTCTTTTATGAAACATATAATCTGAAAATCATATTTGATTAAAAAGAGTTAAAATAGGTTTGAGCCTTAGTTGCAATAATAAAATTAAGTTTTCAAATACAGTCATGATAGACATTTAAATTGTATGGTTTTATGAAACAATTAAATGAAAATGAAATGTAGAATATTAACATTATAAAAATGGAGAAGAAATTATACTTGTTTNATTATAAAAATGGAGAAGAAATTATACTTGTTTAGTAAATATTATTTGAATTTTGAATCAATCATTGAAAACTCCAAATACTTAAAAATATATCTACAAGCAATTTTTTTTATAATAAACCAATTCCAGAAATTCAATCATAAACCAAAATATTATTTTGGTA
>NW_026105801.1:0-713 GCF_025091365.1 Daktulosphaira vitifoliae
TAATTCATTCATTCCTGATTTATACCCAGCTTTTAATCCAAGAACCTGTTCAACATCTCGATTCACCTCAAGTGTTTTATCAGCTTCTTTCCAGTTTGTTGCCTAGATAAATAAATAAAAACTAAAATAATGAAGTAGACATAGAATACATAAAACAAAATAGTAAAAGATTATCATTTAAAATAAATTATTACATGAGACAAAAAAATTCTTAATTATTAAATTTTTATGGAAAGTGCTTCAAACTAAAAAGGCTACAATTAATTATAGCAAAATGGTTAAAAATAACTTACTTGAGCTTTCAGCTTGCCACTGTATGGGTGTTTAATAATAGGGGGAAATTCTGTTAAAAATTCTGAAAGCTTATTATTTATTTTATTCCTTATTGTCCTAGCAGAATATTCTAATTTATCAGATGCAACCCAACAGGGTACAATATTATGAGCATCAACTTGCACAACTGGAATTTCTGATCCAACACTTTTAGCAAGCTGCTTTACCCATGATATATGCTCTCGAAGAGGCATGAAATCAACTACAATGACACCTANTATATGCTCTCGAAGAGGCATGAAATCAACTACAATGACACCTAATTTATGTTTTTTAACAAAGTCAGGTAAGACATCAGCTGCACAACCAATCAAAAAATGAAATTGTATATTTAATGAATTGCATTCAGCTTCTAATTCTTTTAAACCTAGAAAACATAA
>NW_026105802.1:0-712 GCF_025091365.1 Daktulosphaira vitifoliae
AATATGTTATGACAATTTTTAATCAGAAAAGTTTAAAAAATATCTAAATTTACTAATTTTAAAAATCATAATTTTTTGGGAGATTTTCACTATTTACGGGGAATGACGAATCGTTGAGAAATATCTCCCCAGTGAGAGCTGAGAAAAAGTAGAAGAAAAAAATGAACATATCAAGTTAGATTAATACCTTCTCAGCTTCGCATCGAAACTAAAATGTATTGCATTAAATAATTTAACATAACAATTTCAGGCTCTAAATTATTTTACTTCTAGATATCGGATAGTTTACGGACTCTTGCGGATCTTTATATGTAACATTTAGTGAAATTTGCAACACCATTTACAGGGATGGCGAACCTTTTTGTACTAGCATGTCAAAAAAAAATCTTGGTTGGATTTTGTTTTCCCTGCGTGTCAACTAGTTTTATAACCTTTTTTCATACTTAAAAAATCCTATATCCATGGTTTGAATGATAAAAAACAAGTCAAATATTACATTATCAAACAGTTTAATTATATTAGATACGAAAAGTATACGTATCACGTCAGTATGTAAAAAAAATTAATTTATAAAAAATAAAAAATATTGAAATGTAAAAATGTAAAATTGTTATGCATGAATTTTTAATGAGAAATTTGTTGCTGCATTTTATTGGCTAATGAATCAATTCTTGGACTGTATTTGGTTGATTTTAATTGAACACATGCTTCA
>NW_026105803.1:0-712 GCF_025091365.1 Daktulosphaira vitifoliae
AGTGGCATAACCAGAGGTAAAACATTTCTTCCTCAAAAAATTCTGTTCGTATTACTATATTAAGGTATTATTTTATTTTTAACTATACTAAATCATAAATTCTATAGAAAATAATGAATCAATATAAATAATAATTAGTATACTAATATAAATAATACGGGGAATATAGTTATAACAATATCAGTATTACTTTATTAATATTTTAGTTATATTATTTGTTTTAATACGAAAAATTTAAAACTTCGTTTTAAAATAAATAATGTGACGTTTGAAAATATTATTGATAACTTTTTATTGATTTCTTTTAGATCCGTAGTTTTCTTAATATCAGTTACTGGAGAATACGTTTAACAGGTGAAAGATTGCCTTTAAGAGATGAGTTTCCATTTAGTAACATATTAACGATCCATACTATAGTATCTCAACAGAAACCTATTTAAAGGAGACCCTACGCCTCCTGTTAGGTTTCTTCAGCGCATATATACTTCATTATAGTTTCCATTCAATATACTGTTCTTAGTTGCATTAATGTATAGCTGAACATTATAGAATTATAATTGTATAAAGCTTTAATATAACTTATAATATTTTTAAGGATTATTCAAACATTTAATTTATCTAACCAATATATTAAATATCCATTTTTATTTTTTAAGTTCGCGTATTATATGATTAATTTAATAACGAAATAATATAAAAACATATAGAATAA
>NW_026105804.1:0-712 GCF_025091365.1 Daktulosphaira vitifoliae
CTTCTATAAATATTCGATCTTTCAAGATGATAATCATGTGAATTTTGGTATATATGATAAATTGCATTATTTAAATAATGCTAAGATAAAAATGAGATTTTCGGTGGTAATTATTTAATACAAGTACCTTAAATTCAGCATAGTTTTTTTGAAAATCCTATCATTTATCAAAATACTGAGAGGGGGGAATTCATCATATCATATTCTCTTATTATTAATTTTAAAGTGAAAACTTAAAATTTCAACTGTCCTTTATAAAACAAATATAACTTTATTATGAGGTTTGAGAGGTATTTTTCAAAGTTATGGACACTAATAGCTTTTATTAGACACATTTTGTGCTTTTTGACACATATTTGAGCAAAATCGGTTTAGTAATTATAATTTAGTAAAATTATCAATGATTGTAGATATACTGGATATACACACCATTGATTTGAATAAATCAGAAACTTGTTTGTATTAATTTTCATATGTAAAGTTGTTTCCCAAAGTGTATAAGTGTGTTGTGTGATACAGTTGAAATTTATATTTATTTTTATATATTTAGTAGGATGTGTGGTTTTGTTGTTCATGACATATTCGTGATTTGATATGGTATCCAGTATTTCGTTTATTTGATGATTTTGTAAATAATTTAGTACTAATAAAATCTTGAGTAATAACGTTGTTTGTATTAGTGGAAATTTTTTGTTATCGTTTATAAAAACAA
>NW_026105805.1:0-712 GCF_025091365.1 Daktulosphaira vitifoliae
AACATTACAAATTGTAGCATAAAATGTAATAATTATTTATCACTCTACTTATCGGCCGTTCGAAAAATATCAATAAATACAGATTATATTTAACTTAATCTGAAGTTCAATAAATATTCTGCGATATTATACCTATTTTATTCACTTTATATGATATAATTGTAAATCATTTATAAGTAACAATTATTTTCTAAGATAATTTTATTGCATCACCACTTCTACCATACCATTTATCTATTGACAATGTCACTGTCAGTATAATAAGGTACCGAGCACGTGCACGTATGAGTTTCAATGGACCAATGATGTATTACATGGACTTTAACTAGAAAATAGAGACGGTGTGTTTGCATTCTGTGTTTTACGATTGTGGCCCCTCGAAATTAGAACGGAAATGACAGCGCTCGGTCAAAGGAAACGACCAACAATTATTATTTCACATAATAATAAAATTTTCGTCTAAAGTTTATTTACCACATACCCCAAACTATATAATATTTAAATAAGTATGTGATCAATGTGACTAAGGGATCATACAAAAATAATTGAATAAACTAGGCCAGGATGCTAAATGGTAAAAAAGTTTAATTATGGAAGCATTATAGGAGTAAAATTAAAACTATGGGAGTTCATTGTAGGAATTAGTTTTAATTTTATTAAATACACCGTTGAATTTTATTAGAATGTTGTTAGTTCATGATAATTATTCGTC
>NW_026105806.1:0-712 GCF_025091365.1 Daktulosphaira vitifoliae
CCCTTATCCTAAATTTATACTTGACACGATATCCCACATTCTCTATGCTCATATCAGATGTCCTCATATCGCATTCAATAACATCTCTCCATTTCTTTTTTGGTCTTCTTTTTTCATCTACCTCTTTTCCCTTCGACATTTATTTCTACAACTGCTCTTACGGCTTCCGATTCTTCTCTTCTCATAACATAACCAAACCATCTAAGTCTATTTTCTCTAATCTTATCCACGATTGACGCTACACCTATACCCCTCTTATATGCTCATTTCTTATCTTATTTTCTCTAGTCACTCCACTCATCATCTGAGCATTCTCATCTCTGCTACACTCATTTTCTGCTTTACTTTCTTATCAACTGCTCAACACTCTGAAACATAACTTTTGCACAACTGATCTTAAATACTTAAAAAATTCCACCTTTCCAATCACGTCCTCGCCTATTGTCACTGATCTCCTTATTTCACGCAAACTACTTAAAAATCAACAATTCAATAAAACATCAATGTGATACACTATAATATTAACTCGTAAAATATTTTAAGAACTTATAAAAGAAAAAAGATTTTTCTTTTTTTTCATAATAAAGTACTCTTAAAAATCTTTAAGTTGGTATAAATTTAGAAATAGACTTTCTGAAGCATTTTCAAAAATTGAAAACAAAGAATTCTTTTTTCGGTTTAGTGATCTAATTCTTCTAGAAGAAAGTTTGTC
>NW_026105807.1:0-712 GCF_025091365.1 Daktulosphaira vitifoliae
TCAGAGTTTCTCGAAAACAAAATATATCACACTCTATATTTTTTTATAATATTCGCATACAAAATATGGAGCTATTTAATTTTTCTTTTTTGTCGAAATAAACAATTCTCTAAGACGTTGTCTACGTATGCTATACAATACTATACGAACTAATGTCGTTTAGTTTAAAATAATCAAAACGAAGAGTGTTTTGTGTTTATGAATTTTTTTTTCATAAGGCTTTATTGTCCACTGGTTTATAGGTCAAATTTCCAACACTACTTATTAATTTGTAACAATGATATCAAAATTCAGCAAGTTTAAGTGGTTTATTAACAAATTATTGTCGTGAAATATATATTTTTTGTTTTATTTAAATATGAAAATATCGTCTTGTTTTATAGAAAGTAATAACTTAAGAAATTTCTTAATTTTGGACCGTTACCATTAGATTTCTAACAATTGCGGGAGTGACGATCCCCAAAACACTGTGTGCGCTGGCCCTGAGCTTGGTGCAATATTTTATTTTTTCGGAAAGTTTATTAACTCGACGGCGTTTCAGTCGGGCCCACAATAAATTATGTCAAAACAAAAGGGCGAATTTAAGTTATTAATCTTACGAAAATACACCAGAAAATTTAAATATTTCGAACGCGCTCACGCATAAAAAACTCATATCGCACCGGCAACACTCTGTTTTTGTACATTATCAGTAATTTATTGTTGTCGTCGG
>NW_026105808.1:0-712 GCF_025091365.1 Daktulosphaira vitifoliae
GCTAGGTAGGTACTGACGCGTAATATTCTTTCGCCGACAGTAGTGGCTTTCTAAAACTTGTAGGGATTCTATAAAAGCCTTTACAGCCTGTTTTTGGTCTGCATATTTTAATGATCTAGTGTCCCCTCCACGTTCGTCCTTGGGTGCATTCCCAAATTCAAGAAATTTTTTACACAATAACTGTATTCTATCTCTTGATACACTAAGGATGTTCACAAAGAGTTTTTTACATACTGGAACTAGTTCTGGTCGGCCACACTTTAATACAGGTATGTAATACTTTGTTGTTACCTTTCTATTCCGGCTTGATTCATCTCTACTTCTTGACCTCTCCTGTGCGGGTTGACTTACTGTGACATATCTGAGGATGAAATTCTGTTGGGCTTCTCTGTTTGGGTTTTCATAAAACTTCTGGTGCATTCGCCGTACATCCTGGTAACTCACTTTGGTACACTTAAAAGCCTCTGTAGCAGAATGATCACATGAAGGTGGTGGAGGTAGGCCAGGTGAAGAATATCTGAAAATAAGAAATAAAATTGTAGGCATATGCATGAGACTTAGATATTTATAAAACATGGAATACCTTACAAATCAATTGCATAACACAGTGATAAGATGAGTAGTTAACACTGAAAACTAAACCTAACCTGCAAATATTTGTAATGTCTTACCTTTGTTTCTTAGCCTTATTTCGTTTCCATTCCTCTTTGTT
>NW_026105809.1:0-712 GCF_025091365.1 Daktulosphaira vitifoliae
TATAATTAATGCAATTATATTAATTTTATTATGATGTGTTAAATTTTTTGTGTCTGTTACCACTTATTTTCAATAAGGTCATGGTCGACTACGGTCGGTATCACTGTCAACCTTATTATTTCTTTTTTTCACATAGAAATTAATAATAGTATATTAATTTAATTTCAATTTAAAATAAAATTTGTAATTGAATTTTTTTTAATTTTCTTTTAATACAAACCAAATATTGTATCAGTTAAATGGCTCTGAGTGAAGTTTCATTTCATCTGCGCGTAGTCGTAACACGTACTGTTTTTTTAATTATTACAATATATTCGAATAAGCTTTTACTTCAAATTTTTAGTAATAGCCTTAAGATTATTTAGCCTAAGTGATATTTTTGGTGAAATAAATTGTTATTGGCATATTATTTTACACAGAGAAATATTTTACCAGTAGTATTTGATTTTATAATAAAACAAAATAATCAACATGGAGTACAAAACAAAATAGTTTTCTATATATCCTAAAAATTATAGTGCTTATTTTTATTACACTAATTTTATTTTGAATAATGGAAATCTTATATTATAAAAAAAAAATATTTACAGGCAGATTGAAATCAACTGTCGACTTTCGTTGATGATAAGATAATAAGCTAGATGATTAGGCTGCTTAATATTTTTCAAACATTATTTCATCAAACAATGTATAAAAACTAATAGTTGTTATA
>NW_026105810.1:0-712 GCF_025091365.1 Daktulosphaira vitifoliae
ATTCGACGGGTCATCTTAATCAATAATTCTATCGAAGACTTCTTCGCTGTCACAGGACCTCTCTACTTTGAATATCGATCTGCATCTCGATCATTCTCCCTGTAAAATATAGTCTTATAAATATCAATATATTTTGAATAAAATTCGATTATTGTAGACTTACTCCTATATAACTATTTAGTTCAATATTTTAAAACCTAATTTCTCTTGTTTATCCTTGAGTCAGATAATCAANCCTTGTTTACCCTTGAGTCAGATAATCAAGTAGTCGAATAACTAGGTCAATTATTAACCTCTATAATGTATACGTTGCATTCACCTAATTGCCATTTTGCAATTTTGCCATCTCGCCATTTTTTATAGCCATTCATAGCCAGTAACCACTAACGCCACCGCCACGCCACAGCCACGGTCAATGTCACGACCATTACCATGACTTTTGTCATTTTATTTTGAGCCACAGTCCCTTTTAATAGAACATCCAAACCACGACTTCAACATCTTCGTATAATTTCGTATGTAGCGACTTGATCACCGAGACATCAAATTATCACGATTCGTGCAATTTTATGTTCTATCCTCCCTTTGGTGACGACCATTGGATGAGTAATTTCTAGCTANTCTTTGGTGACGACCATTGGGTGAGTAATTTCTAGCTAGAAAAAATAAGTCCTTATTACTATTACTATTGAAATATATAGTATTGTTATAT
>NW_026105811.1:0-711 GCF_025091365.1 Daktulosphaira vitifoliae
TACCCTAAGCGTGAAAGACACAGTTGTTACCGATTCGGGAAGTGTTCGTTTCTTTCGTCACACGATAAAATTGGCTATTTAAAATTTAAAAATTACTTTTTCGACTTTAAAAAAGTAAATCAATTTTAATAAGTTAAATTTCTTATGTCTTATGAACTTTATTCTATGTCTATTAAATTATATAATATTCATGAAAGTCAGTGTATTCCCCTAATGAGATATTTTCAAATAAAATAAAATACAAAACCCAGAATTTTAATACAAACATAGTATATTTTAGTACATGACATATGTTCAAAGGACGCAGTATTTTCGGAACATTTTCAAAAGTTATGTTGAAAAAGTTAGTTTTTGTAAAAAAGTTGCTATTTTAAATCCCCCCTGTAAGCAGAATAAGTGTTAGATTTTCAAAAAACAATGACATCAAACGAAAGGAAATTACCTAAGATTTCAATATAAAAAAATATTGTTTTGAATTGTTAATATTTGAAAAAGTTATGGTAGTTTTAAAAAAAAAAATATCAAAATTTTAAAAATTATTATTTTTTTGGAGATTTCCCCCATTTGCGTGAAACGAGGGAAAATTTTTCAATTTTTAAGTGTAATGTCTTCAACTAGATACGATTTGACGTATTTTTGAAAGAAATCGGTCCAGTGAGAGCTGAGAAAAAGTGGCAACAGACACAAAAAAAAAAAAAAAAACACATCTTA
>NW_026105812.1:0-711 GCF_025091365.1 Daktulosphaira vitifoliae
TCGATTTCTTCCCATTTTATATAATTTTCCATTCCAATATATTTTAAATATTCAGTAGAGCAGTTCAAAATTACATCCAAAAAAAAATTATTTCTATTCTCTATATAATCTGATGTGATAAAATTACATTTTTATGTGAAAAATAAATAAATAATGTAATACATATTTATATTTTAAAATAACGTCTTATTAGTTTTTTAAATATAATAGTTATTATAGTTAAAAACTTATTTTTAAAACTCTTTTAGTTTTCTTAATACGATGATTGATGTGCAAAAAATATTCCCTTTAAAATTTAATCATAAACTCCTTTAAACTATTTTACTAGGAAAGGAACTAATTTTCAATATTTGTATTTAGAATATGAGCCGTTGCAGGCAAGATGTATCTTAGATGAACGTGAAGTGCGTTGTGTAAGGTGCCGCTATCAAGTAGTAGATGATGATGATGATCAGTCAAAGAGTTACATAATGATACCATGCGGTCATGGTTGGTATTGTGAAAATTGCATTGATCAAGAAATATGTTCAATATGTAAGCACGAAAAAACAGATAAATTGTGTGTAAAATTTGAAAAAAAATGAATAAATGTATTAATGTTATTTCTTTAATTAATATTGCTTTGATAAATTTTTTTTTATTATTTTTTTATTTATGAAATTTACAATCTGCAAAATAAAAATTTTACAATAAGTAAATAGTTTAGAAAAA
>NW_026105813.1:0-711 GCF_025091365.1 Daktulosphaira vitifoliae
CTTTTTCCAATCCGTGAAGTCCCAAGTGTTTAACTGTAAAACTTTTGAATTCAACTTTTAGAACAAATTGAATCAGAAGACCTTTAATTTTAACTAATTGGTAGAATTCTCTGTAAACTGTATTCGAAGTTTAACTTGAAAAAGTTTCAAACCGGCACAGACGTCATCTACGATTGTCCCGTGCGAAGAAAGACAAGCCAATTTGTCAAGACTAACTGCGGGCTTACTATAATTTATGACAGTTGGTAGACCCCTTAGGCGATCATCGGTGTTTCTCTTAATTATACCCGATTATATAAATATATATATATATACTATAATTCTCTAATGTTAAAAGGGGTGTTTTCGTTTAATTAACACGACACGATTACTTAAGCGATGAAACTGTTAATTTAGATTGAAATAATAAGAAAAAGGGTGTACCATGAAAATTAACACGTAAACGTAATGGACTCGATGTTCTAATGATATTTCTTAATATAACGTTCTAAATACTAATATATTTGGATAGGTAAAAAAAGTCGATTTACATTTTTCACAAAACATTTATTTAAAGGTATTTTCGAATTATGACTTACAAGAATTTGGTTTTGTTAAAAGAATGTATGCTTTTTTATGTTTCCTCGAAGAATTATTTAACTTCTTAATAATTTTTTAAACAGTACATGAAAAAATGCATGCGTTATAAAGAATCTATAATAAAAAAAACAC
>NW_026105814.1:0-711 GCF_025091365.1 Daktulosphaira vitifoliae
GAAAACATGTGCTCTCCACACATAAACAAAAGTAAGTTAATTTACGATAAAATAAAAATGAAATAAAATAATTAATAAAACATAGCTCATTACATAAATATAATATGTAAAATAAAACGATACCCGGTCTCCGAAGAGACCCATCCGATGGTCTAGATGCTTCGCCGAAAAGACCGAAAAGAGCCGTTGGCGACTCTACTCCATCATTAAATAAAAATGACCAAAAAACAATAAACGTGTGCACTCTACTTTATTGAATTGGATGTCATGTCCTTTGTGTTTAGCGTGTTCGGCCAATGCGGATTTTTCTGTCCTTTGGTACTCAAGTCTTTTTCATGTTCTTTTATTCTTGTTGCAATAGCTCTTCCTGTTTGTCCAATATAGGATTTACCACACGAGCACGATATTTCATATACTTCGGGTGTAAAGGACAGAAAAATCCGCAGTAGCCGAACACGCTAAAAACAAAAGAACATGACATCCAATTCGATAAAGTAAAAATACTAAACAAAGAAACTCATTTTGGCAAACGAATGTACAAAGAGGCAACAGAAATCGAAAAATGTCCAGAGAATTTCAACAGGGAAGACGGATGGAAAGTAAGCAAAACTTGGTTACCCATTATACACCAGACAAAAAGAAAATCAACTAACAACACTGAAAACAGTTTAATACAAGAAAAAGTTACTATCAACGTAATGGAAAACTGTC
>NW_026105815.1:0-711 GCF_025091365.1 Daktulosphaira vitifoliae
ACAAATAAATTGCCCCTGGCACCGGTCGATATGACCGCCTGGAAAGTTCCAGAGGGCATAGATTTAGCCGACCCATCGTTTAACGTACCAAGTAAGATCGATATTTTGCTTGGTGCTGAAGTATTTTTTGAAGCTCTAAAAACTGGTCAAATTAAACCGTTAGAAAATGGTCCATTGATTAAAGAAACCGTGTTCGGGTGGATTGTCGCGGGTTCAGTTCCCGTGAGGAACTCAACACTATTGCGCTCTTTTCATGCTCTTAGAATGAGCTTAGAAAAGATAATAAGTTCCCCAATCACTACTGAAGAAAATGAGCGCGTCAAGCATTTTAATAAGACGGTAATTAGAGATGAGGAAGGTCGATTTGTGGTATGTTTACCTTTGCGAAAAAATTACAAGCAATTGGGAGACTCCCGAGCAACAGCGCTCAAACAATTTTTATCATATGAAAATAAATTGCTTAAAAATGAAAAGTTGAAATCAGATTACTCAAATTCTATGGATGAATATTTGCGATTGGGTCATATGGAAAGAGTAACAAATAATGTAAGTCCAAATATAAAACAATATTATATACCCCACCATGCGGTGTTACGTGAGTGCAAGTCGACTGCAAAGTTACGCGTAGTTTTTAATGCGAGTTGCGTTACTACTACGGGCTTAAGTTTGAACGATGTCCTGTTAAAAGGTCCAGTAATACAAGATGATTTG
>NW_026105816.1:0-711 GCF_025091365.1 Daktulosphaira vitifoliae
TTTTCTTCATTTATATAAGATGAAAACTATTTAATTTAATTACACAGGTAAAAAACAAAAATTTTATAATATACTCAAGTTTGAATTTTTTCTTCTGTTATCTAAGTGTGCCTAGAAAAAAAAAATTATATATTTCTTTAATTATAAGAAAATAAGAAAAAAAAATTACTTGAATAATAGTTGCAAATTGTGGTCTTCGAAGTAGATTATAAACAGTTACTAACAATTGTTTGCAAATACGATGAAGTTCAGAATTTCCATCACAAAATATATCAATTCCTAACTCTAGTCCTGTACCAAAGTCACATTCATCATTGGCTATATTTGCATAAGTTATTATGGGTTGTAATTTATCCATTTCTGCAACTTTTTTACTTTTAGAAGCTTCACGATATGATTTTAAAATTTTACGTAATACACCTTTAAATCAAAATATTTTTTAAAAATGATATATAGAAATGATACTATGTTTGAACCTTACTGTCTGATTCTGATAAGGGTCTATAACCAATATCTGTTTTTCGATCATATGGTACATATATTCCAGCTTTATGAAAAGTTTTAGCTACTGCAGTACCTTGTCTACCTTTCAAATATTTTTTTACTTTTCTTTTTTCAAAAGCATGTAGTTTTTTTTGTAAAGCATATGCTACTTGACCTTCCATATTATGAAGATACTTTCTAATTGAATTATTAAAACAAATTACAAGT
>NW_026105817.1:0-711 GCF_025091365.1 Daktulosphaira vitifoliae
TTCAATTGTTTGAACTTTATGATTATTTGATCTGATAACCATCATCTTTTTCTTTTCCGATAGCGAGTCCTTTAAACATTTAAAGTAGTTGTCCATGTTTATTTGTTTACGCACAACACCCGATGTTATTCCCTTTAGTCGCTTGACCTCCTCCAGTGCAAACTTTGCATTGTCACTTACTATGCATCCATTTTTTACGACGGTAAAGGCATAAGTTTTCGGTAACAATGCAACAATCTCGTATATATGGAGACCACCAACTTCATCGGTGAAACTACCTGGTACTTTTTTACGTTCGTCTGTGTAACACATATGGTCTTTAGGATAATTGGATGTGTCGAGATACTTGAGCAGATGTTGCTTTAGATCGTTTTGGAAGTTTTCAGTTTGAATTACATATATAAAACTGTCAGTGTCCATGTATATTAACGACAACTTGTCTCCGTATAGTGGTAGCATAACTCCGTAATGGAAGTTATACATAATCCATTTGCTCACATCTAATACGGCCTGCCCTATGTATATTGGTTTAAAAAAGTTGATTTTTTCTTTAAACATATGCACTGCANCTGCCCTATGTATATTGGTTTAAAAAAGTTGATTTTTTCTTTAAACATATGCACTGCAACCAATTTGTCGTTAAATACAGTGGTGGTATCGAAATTGGGCTTTGCAACAAGCTTCATCAGTTTTTTCTCACAGCTTACCAAT
>NW_026105818.1:0-711 GCF_025091365.1 Daktulosphaira vitifoliae
TTCCGTTACTTTTTACTTCTAATAGAAAAAAGCCCATAAAAATTACGATAAATACTTGTGGATCTTTATATTAATTATTTTATATAAACTAAAGAACACCATAAAATATTTGTTAAACATATTTGCTTTTATTTTGTCAGTGAAAAATGTTACAAGAATAGTATATGCGTAAAGGAAAGAAAATATATTCTACTTTTTCAAAATGTTATCACAGGGATGAAGGTAGATAATATGGTATCAACGGTACATACTCTCTCATTAGTGAAAACGTTAAGTGTTTGTATTCATTAAATATATACATAAAAGTAATTTAAAATAATCAATAACTATATAATGTAAAATCTCTTCAGTCTTTAAATCTTATTAGTAATCGCAATGCTCGTCCAAATCTAGTAATTTTTTGATGTTTCTTTCTTTCAGATAATTCTTTCCTTATTTGACACTTTAGGGGAAATATTTATAACTGAGAGGNCCTTTAGGGGAAATATTTATAACTGAGAGGTTTTTTGTTGAGTAATTGGTTGCTGGGTTGGAGCATCGATGTAAGCTGGTTTTAGTCTGTCGATGGAAACTTTCTTCTCCCCTCTTCTTAACTGTGATGTGAAAGTTTTTTCTGCCCTTTCTATTACTTTGAAATGTCCTTCAAAAGGTTTTTCATGAGATTTTTTTACATAATTTTTTCCATAGAAAATAAAGGGACAACCCTTTAAA
>NW_026105819.1:0-711 GCF_025091365.1 Daktulosphaira vitifoliae
TAAATAATTTCTAATTTCTAAGGTCTGACTTCAATTTTAATATTCTCATTTATATTTATAAATTAATTATACATTAAATTATTTTTATTCATATTTTTTTTTACTTAATATTTGAGATTTATACTAATCATGTAATATTTATTGATTTTCTATACCTTAAATTTGTTTTTAACTTAATAATTTATTTGTTACTAAAACTATTTTTAATAAATGTATACAAATATCAGTGATTCTGTTGTATTTAATACTGGCATGTTCAGAAATTAGAAATAATAGTATTTAAATTAGTAAATAAATTAGTATTTCCACTTTTATTATTAACTAATGTATGTTAGTAATTTCGCTTATGCTGGTTCATATATGTTACTTATGAAATTAAAAAGCAATTATTGTCGTTTTTCAAACGAAAAATAACATTTTTTTCGTATAAAATTATGTGATATTATTAAAGTTAATTTGAACAATTACTGAAGTAAATTAGATTAGTTCTTTTANGTATAAAATTATGTGATATTATTAAAGTTAATTTGAACAATTACTGAAGTAAATTAGATTAGTTCTTTTAGCGATTGTGCTAGTCAGTTATAGTTAAGTAACACAATCTACGTGATCAATTTTTAATTATTACGATTTGCTTTATTTTGTTACAATCTGTTTTCTGTATAATTTAATATGTTTTATGTTTGGCTACAGTGACAAAGCCACTCTAAA
>NW_026105820.1:0-711 GCF_025091365.1 Daktulosphaira vitifoliae
AATGATTTTTATAATTATTTATAATTTTTTTCCCTTGTAAAATAGTGGCTCAATTGTAATTTTAGTTAATTAAAAAAAAAAACCCAGCACAGGGGGATCGCGGCACAGTGGTGACCTGGCATAGTTGGATCAAGTATTATGATATCTGACAGTGATTAAAATCACTATCAAAAAAAACGCTTCGATGCAAATCTTTAGATAGTGTTTAATTTTAAAAAATTGGTGGATTATACCAAAAGCAACATGATCTGCTAGTTCGTTATTAAATCATGATTCAGATAAAGTATGTCGAATGAAAAAGGGATTATTTAAAAATATTATTTCTCATAAAAAAATTATGTTTATCCATACACTTTTCAATAAGTTATAGCATTATAAAGTTAAAAATGTAAAAAATAAAATCGAGAATTTTCACACAATAATAGCATTCGGTAGCCATTTTCACCGTGAAGATAAAATAAAGTCCGAAATTTTTTTTTTTCATAATAAAGAACATTACATTAGCTTTATTTTAAAATATATATAAAAGTGTCAGACCTTCCGGAATATTTTCAAAACTTAANTTTTAAAATATATATAAAAGTGTCAGACCTTCCGGAATATTT
Organism: Daktulosphaira vitifoliae; assembly: GCF_025091365.1. Taxonomy (NCBI): domain Eukaryota; kingdom Metazoa; phylum Arthropoda; class Insecta; order Hemiptera; family Phylloxeridae; genus Daktulosphaira; species Daktulosphaira vitifoliae. The sequence goes on from NW_026105820.1 coordinate 606, forward strand.
TCAAAACTTAAGTTGAAAAAGTAAATTTTTTGTGAAAAAGTTGTCATTTTAAATCCCCCCTTGTGGGCAGGTAAAGGGTTAAATTTATGAAAAAAATATACCAAAT
>NW_026105821.1:0-711 GCF_025091365.1 Daktulosphaira vitifoliae
TTTACATTCATTTGGTGTAAAAACAAAATAACTTAGAGGACAGTGTTACGATGGATGTGCTTCTATGTCTGGTCAATTTAATGGAACTCAATCTCTTATTCACCAAAGTCATCCGCTTGAGTCATTTATTCATTGTGCTGTTCATGTTTTAAACCTTGTTAATTCTTATTCATTTTCTATACAAGAAACATGAAATTGATTAGGAACACCATCTAAAGTTAGAGATTTTTTCATATACCCAAAGCGAAAAGATGTGTTGAAAAGTCAAATGGAAGAAAGTCAAAAATGTATAACTAAAAAATCATTAAAACCATTATGTGCGGCTATATGAGTTGAACGTTTTTATGCTGTCAATGATTTTCTTGAGCTTTTTGTGTACCTAATTGAATCGTTATTTATAATTTCGAAGTGGAATGACACTGAAACATCATCAAAAGCAAGTAATTTACGAACATCAATACTGAAAGGAGATTTTATTATTTGTTTACTTATTATAAATAAAGTNGATTTTCTTATTTGTTTACTTATTATAAATAAAGTGTTTAGTTATGAGTTACCTTGTTTAAAACAACTTCAAAGAAATTAAAAGGTACACAGCATTGTTATTATCAATGGTAATAAGGTACATTATTGTGAGTTTATAAATACACTAACTGACAATACAGAAAGTATATCTATGATAGTCATAATTGATAATAAACAATCCGTGAC
>NW_026105822.1:0-711 GCF_025091365.1 Daktulosphaira vitifoliae
ACATTATTTACAAGGCAACCCTATTTTAATTACAACAAATAATTCTAGGATTAACAAATATCATATTGAACAACTTTCTGCATTAAATATAAAAGAAATATCTAGTCATTCTAATATAAATAATAGAAATCCGAGTAAAAACATAATATGTCAGGATAACAGTCTTAACACCCAGCATATTGGTACCCTTCTATCTGTTGGCAGGAATATTCCCACAATAATAGTATATGGTTATCAATCACGTTTATATATTGTTGAGAAATTGGGCTTACGTGGTGTTGATAGGTTACATATTAGAAATAGAATACTGAATTCCAAGTTTTTTACCTTGAAACTATGTCGTTTTCGTCATGATGGGGAGTGTATAAAATTAAAAAATGCAATAATACCAGGCACTCACGAAATACAAGGCAATTATTTGAAATTGGTAGAATCGCATTCCATAATATGTAGACGTCAACACAATTTAAATATCAAAAATGCTATTGATAGGGTGCAGATGATCGATTGTCTTATGTTATATTTATCGAAAACATTGAGGNGATCGATTGTCTTATGTTATATTTATCGAAAACATTGAGGGGAACTAGAACACCAGAACCTAGCTTTAGAAATATTAGACTTCGATGAATTTGTAAAGGAAATTATTCAATATTTCATAATGCATGCTATTAGAATATAACTTCATTAATAAAATATTATTTAATAAAA
>NW_026105823.1:0-710 GCF_025091365.1 Daktulosphaira vitifoliae
TAGAAAATAAAAATGTGGTATAATAATTAATTATTAATGTATATAGAATATTCTTTTTAACAAGACACACTCAATTATTTATAAAATAAAAATAATTCAAACATTTTTGTTTTTGATTATCATTAGTTACATATAATTCTTGAATTACGAACTATGTTGGAGTATTAAATAGTAAACGGTATTTTAATTTTTAATAATACTTTATTTGTATATTAGTTATAAAACATTAATGTTTCACATTTTTAAATTAATATACATGTATTACACACGATAAAATATAAATTCAGGTAGCAAATTGTATTTTTATAACTTCGCTATCACAGTTATTAAGTGTTTATTGTCAATTATGACTATATATCAATAGATATACTTTCTGTATTGTCAGATGGTGTATATATAAACTCACAACAATGTGCTTTACTATCATTGATAATAAATTCTGCGTATCTGACAATATTGATGTCATTAAAAACCAGCTAGCTACCTGTATTTGTAATCCTTTTTGTATTATACATGTATATTAATTTAAAAAACGCATTACAGGGGGTCGTGGCACAGTGGTGACCTAAGATAGTTGGATCAAGTATAATGATATCTAACATTGATTAAAATCACTATCAAAAAAAAAAGCTTCGATGCAAATCTTTAGATAGTGTTTAATTTTAAAAAATTGATGGATTATTCCAAAAGCTTCATAAACTGCTAGTTCC
>NW_026105824.1:0-710 GCF_025091365.1 Daktulosphaira vitifoliae
TGTTTTAAAAAGTTTAAAAAATGTTATATTAATATATATATATTTATAATTTTTAAATCAATAAATACATTTTACAATTATTAACAAGTTAAAATTTGTTAAATTATTTATGTGCCTTTTAATTTGATTATAAAAATAAGATTAATTTTGCTATAAATAGTCAAATAAAATCGCACGGCATTTGATTTATGCAATATTGATACACTAGTGTGTATATTATTTACTTATATTTTATTTTAGATACAAAATAGTACATTATCGCAAATATAGTTATAAAAGGACGTTAATTATAATAAAAAAAAAAATTATGAAGAACTAAATTAAAAAAAAACTATATTTTTACTGTTTATAAAAATGAAAGTGTAGTAAAATATTTATGGTCATAGCTTTTGAATATTGTTAACGCTTAAAATTTAAAAGTTTCACAAGATTCTTTATAATATTTAGAAAAAATTTCGAATATTATTGCATGTGTAATTGTAAGAACTATGAAAAAAAACAGTCTCAAGAAAAGCTATGAAAATAAATCTTTAGTAAAAGTTTTGTAATATGGTTTTCAATATATTAAGTGAGCAGATATAATTTTATAGTTATTTCATTTTATCAAAATTTTTAATTGTAATTTTTTTCATGAGTATAGGAAATATGTCTTCAACCTTTAATATTTTCAGATTCTATATTTGTAAACATAAATAAATGTTATTAACATT
>NW_026105825.1:0-710 GCF_025091365.1 Daktulosphaira vitifoliae
TTTTAAAGGCCCCAAAGACAAAATTGGGGCCTGGTAAAAAGACTCCCCCCGAGAGGATGTCGGGTGGAAAGGCCGAGGGGTCTTCCAAAGCGCAGCCCGCTAGTGAATGGGATTCCTTCAAACGAATCTCAACCACTGTCGGGCTGTCCAGGACCTGGTCCGGCGGGTGGCATACGAAATGGGCACCGACGTGTGCATCATCTCGGATCGTACGCCGGATTGGTCCGGGACTCTGCCGGTCGGTTTTTGGACCGGTCCGGTAGAGCGGCGATCGCACTTCCCGATCTGGGGGTCGGCGGACACCAATCAGTGTGGCGAAGACCTGTTGGACCTGATGTCGGGCTGGTCTCGGCCAACAGGGGCTCCACCCCGACGTTTGAGGGTCACTCTTCGAGCTCGGTGGTGGACGTCATGCTAGTGTCCCCGTCGCTGCACCCACACGTGACCGGTTGGTCGGTTCTCCCGTACAGGGAAAACCTGAGCGTCCACGGAAATCGTCCCCCGCGAGACGAGCACCGCGCGCCGAACCATGGCGGGCGAGTGAGCTGGCGGGTTACGGATGTCAACGCATTTGAGACAGGCTTACTGCTCGCTCAATGGTCGGCGCCCGCGGTACCGGACCGGCAAGTCCCCGCGAGTGAAGCGGTGGAAGAGTTGGACCGGGGGTTGGTCGCAGCATGCGACTTCGCCATTCCGGCCAAACCACCGCC
>NW_026105826.1:0-710 GCF_025091365.1 Daktulosphaira vitifoliae
AAATTTGTAATTTTTTTTAGATTTCCCCCATTTACTGGCAACGAGGGAAACTTTTTCAATTTATGAGGGTAATGTCTTCGATTAAATAGGATTTATAATCTTTTGTAGTATCGTTGAGAGAAATCGGTTAGGTGAGAGCTGAGAAAATGCAGTAACAGACACAAAAAAAAACACATCATAGTAAAACTAATACCTTCTCAGCTTCGCATTGATGCTAAAATAATGTTATAGTATTATAGTACTGAAAATTATGGGTTCAAGCAATCTTAAAAAAAATATACATGAAGTAAAATAAAAACTGTTAAACCTGTAATCTCATACTTTAATTTGTATAAATTCCATTACATTAAATTTAATCTGATCAGTTAATTAAAATGTTAAATTTTTTTACTTCTTAAATATATTAAAAAATAAACATAGGTAATTTTTATAATTTGTTGGAAACATTTCCACCTAGAATCTCTAAATTGAGGTTGTGAAATTTTTTTTACATTACATACAAAAAGTAATACATATATAAAATTAAAAGGAATTAAGTGAATTCGTGCCGACCGGACTTATTGGATACGCGATAACTGGCTCCCCGTAAAGAGGAATCTAAACCGGCCGAGAAGTTAATGTAAGAGGCTTTGAGCCGATTCAGTTTTATTTCTAATTATATTAGATTTTAGTTTTAACTTGGAACGGTGAAGTCTCCCTTACAAATTGTA
>NW_026105827.1:0-710 GCF_025091365.1 Daktulosphaira vitifoliae
GATAACCGAGTAGTCCAATGTTGGGGTTAGGTGTTGTCAATTGATATTCAAAGAACTGAGGGTAGTTTTTGCGACGTAAAACTAAAAGCCACGGTAGCTTTGAAGAAACGGCTACCAAAAGCACCGAAATAGGTATTTTAATTTCAGTAGTTTTAGGGAACTGCAATTGGGCAACAGTGTCTGGTGTAACGAGCACAGCAAAGTATTCGATGTCTTCCTCCTCCTTCACGGAAGGCTGACCGTTATTTACAGCTATTGGCTGTTGTATTGGCTGTTGTCCTATTGATCCTCTTACTTCTTGGATTCCACCGTTGGTAATAAATGCATCGTACTCTCCTTTTTCTTTATCCTGTTCTTTGATAATAAACACGGGGCCCTTGTAGTTGGCTATTTGATTGTGTGTCCCCACTTTTTGAGCTACTTGAGGTCTCGAACTTCCAGATAATCCTGAGAAAACATTTTAAGTAAAATTAAAAAAAAAAACGTTTTCTCTGATTTTAGGAATATTCTACTTAAAATTATTTATAAAATTAGTAGCTGGTGAAACCATAATTTTTTTTTATTTTTGTACAAATTTATAATTATAAAGTTATAAAAAATAATTATTTGACTATAATTAATTAAACATTACGATGAATGTTCAGAAGCTAACTATTCGGGAGGATTATAATTCCCTAATTCTCTGATGGTTTTGTGTTTGTTATTAATAA
>NW_026105828.1:0-710 GCF_025091365.1 Daktulosphaira vitifoliae
ATAAAAAATTATAAATTAATGCAGAACCGGTTCACGGACGGACTTGTTAGATGCAAACAGTGACGATTCGTTTGAGTTTGTCTCTGATTTTTTTACATGTCCTTACGCGATATAGGTGGAAGCTCAGCTGGCGCTTCTTTGAGACTAGGATTTGAGGTTTTCCTTGTATTTGTTCTGTTACGGTCATTTGTTATGAAATCTTGGATTTCTTTGGTTTTTGAGTTTGACCAGGTAGACATTGGGTTGTCTTACTGCTGATATAATTTTCATTCTAGGCGTCCATATCGAATAAATCAAATGGTTAATGGTCAAATGGACGTTTCTGACTAGTTAAAAACACTACTCTGAAAGAACTGATATTTTTATACTAGGTAGAGTGGATTCTATAAAATAAAATATGGTTGTGGGTAAAGTATCGTAAACTGCGAACCTCGCTCCATCAAAATAAATTATGGACTTATTCGCTTTAACAATAATTTATTTCATAGCATTTGTTACCATGCCTATAATGTGTCATATTGCACATTATGTAGAGATAAGAATATGAAACGCGACTATATTCTACAGAGTAATGAGATATTTAATATCCGTTAGGATACTTGTTTAGTTTATTTCAAGTGAACATTTAAAAAAAAATTTGTGTTAAAAAAGTATTTATGGAAATTAATTATATTTTTACAAAATTAACATCCATTGTCATTTTTTTTTTT
>NW_026105829.1:0-710 GCF_025091365.1 Daktulosphaira vitifoliae
ACCCGTCATTGGAAACCATATCTATTTAAGTAATATTGCATTATACGTGTATTGTTATTAATCTAACAATCGACAGTGTATGGGTGGCTGGTTGTCATTAAGCCTTTAATTGGTAGGTCAATGTTGTATTTTAAATAAAGACGATTTATTTGGTCTCTTAAATTATTTGTTTTACATTTCGGTAGCTTCCTAAATTTTATCAATTTCTAAGACATCTTAAATTTGTACAATTCTTAACATTTTAACGGCTTCTTAATATTTTTATATTTTTATGGCTGCTTAAATTTTATGTTTTCCTATGGCTTCATTGCGTTTTTGTTTTTAAATTTGTATGGCTTCTACGTGATTTTGCCAACGCAAACATTATGATACTATAGAAATAGTTTTAAAAATACATAATTTAACTTGGACTACCTTCATGTCTAATCAGACCTAAATTCGTTTTTATTTAAATTACATATTTAGTTATATTTTTAGAAATTCTAGAATTTGTAATTTTATTACGTCTATTAAAATTACAAGTNGTAATTTTATTACGTCTATTAAAATTACAAGTATAAATTGAGTACTAATAGAATTACACTTCTAAATCGTTATTCATTGAAAATTAATTGTGTATTTTATTGTTAAGTATATTCCAAAAAATGTTGCGTCGAGTCACCAAAATATTAATAATTTTTTCCTTAAGAGGACACTTCGAACATTCATCA
>NW_026105830.1:0-710 GCF_025091365.1 Daktulosphaira vitifoliae
AGTGGCTTGTGTAAGTGGAAATGAACTTAGTTACCGTGGTCAGAATTATGAGTATGACTCTTTCAAATGCGAGAATATACCCAAGTCTGATTTGAAATTAACTGATGAAAAATGCCAAACCAATCATTCAATAGTGACGATCGGATTTGCCACTAAATTAAGACGATTAAATATGTTGAAGATTTGTTTTGATATGGAAACAAAAAATAGTTTATTTGCGTCGTATGTGACACGTTCGCCATATAGTATTTATAATTTTCATGTTAAAAATAGGCCTCCATTTGCTAACTCACAAATTCTTTACGGAAAAGTGGATTTAAATAAAATTTACAGTATTTCAGAACAGGTAAGTGTATAATATTTTTCCTTAAATCTTAGAATGATTACTGAAAAAAANCAATATTTTTCCTTAAATCTTAGAATGATTACTGAAAAAAATGTATAATGTTAAAGTTTGAATCTTTATCACATTTTAATTCCAAAAAAAATCATATACATATATGTATACGATCCTGTTCAAATTTTTGATTCTCAATATTTAATTGTTAAATCATTCCTTATAACATTATATTTATTCTATAGTTAGATATTGGTGTAATATTAAATATTTTGATAGAAAAATACTATTGCTAAAATTTTGGGATCTCAAAGTCAAATGACCAAATACTTAGGCGATAATCAACACGTATTGTCACGAGGACACTTTGCGC
>NW_026105831.1:0-709 GCF_025091365.1 Daktulosphaira vitifoliae
ATTATAAACTATTAATTTTAAATTAATTATTTAAAATTTTATATTATAATTAATAGTCAAAGTAAAAAAAAAATATTTATTAACTTTTGATTTTGGCAAAAAGAAAAAAATGTACTATTAGTTTTGAGCTTTAGTGTGAAAAATATTATCACGTAAGACACACATAAAAATCAACAAAATTAAGAATTAAAAAATAAACGAAATATTTGAATCAAGTTTTTGCTTAATTGAAAATGAATCACTAAATACATTTTTGTAGTAATTACGTAATCAATTTTTCAATTAGAATTTTGAAACTAAAACATTTTTATTCTACACTAAAAATAAAACAATACTGATAACATTTATGATATTAGATGAATAATTAAATGTTTTATATGAATTTTGTTTTGGTTTATCTACTAAAAATTCGTTGAACGAATTCAACTGGTAGTGGTAAATCTGTTGTGATTTTTAACATTTTGTTCCTTCGACCAATGGGACCGTTCCACCGCATCGCGTTGATTCGTTTGGAGTACAGCCACGTGCAATTAAATCGACGGGATTGTCTTCCGAGCGGACATGACGCCCAATCATGCGCTCTGATAGATGATCGGCAAAAGTGTGCAACTGCAATTCAACGATTCTATTTTCACATAACGTCTATCTTGGAACACCGAACTTGCTTAATGTCGTCAATGGTGCACTATAATTACGCCATTGGCCAGCG
>NW_026105832.1:0-709 GCF_025091365.1 Daktulosphaira vitifoliae
GTATATTGAGCGCCCGACGCTTTTATCACAATAATACTAGTACTTTTCGTTAATTATTGTTTTACGCTTATTTTAAAAATTTTAAAAACTTTTTAGTTCGATGTTCTTTAAAAGCGTGTTTTTTAGTTTTTTTAAACTATATTTATTATAGGTCATATAGGTACCTATGGTTTTACTATAGCATATCGCATTACTAAAAACTGGTAGCGCTTACCGATTTACGACCCATAACGTTCTCGTCTATTATGATTTTTTCTTAATAAACCCTAAACTTTAGAGAGCCGTGGAGCGCTTAATATTTAATAAAATAAAATATTTTTTTTACAAAACATTTTTTTTTTATTAAACTAAATCTAATGGTATAAAAAAAAAATAGGGTTGCCATTTGAAAATATGAAGTTGACACTATTTTTAAGCATAAGGGATGGTGGTAAAAATTTAAATTTTCTTTTGAAACAGCTCATCAAAGATCCATAATGATTAAAAAAAAAAGAAATTGTTTCTAACTCTATTTTCAGAGATAATTCGTGAGGCTTAGTTAGTCAATCACCCTGTACATACAGTGTTCAGCAAGCTTACTAAATCTGACTTATAAATAAAATATATTTTTAATTAGGTTATTAGCCTACAAAAAAATGAATGCCATTGAACCTAAAATCAAGTTGAATTATGGGCAATATTAAAACATTAATGAAACACTCTGTGTGCC
>NW_026105833.1:0-709 GCF_025091365.1 Daktulosphaira vitifoliae
ATTATTACTATTATGTGTATTCTACATTTAAATAAAAAAAAAAATTTTAATTTTTTTTTTTAATTTTAAAATATAATCAAACCTCTATAATTTATTAAGACTTCAATCAATTATCCATATTATGAACGTTTTGCTGCATATCATATATAGTAGTCAATATTTAATCATAAATCACAGAATATTTCCTCACCTTCACATTAACTATAAAAAACACCAAACTACTTTTGAAGATTTCTCTTAAAAAAAGTAAATTTATCTATATCATAAAAATTCACATTTTGTCACGTTACATTCTTAAGAAAAACTAGCCTCCCTTCATCAACTTACCAACTAGTTTAATATAAAAGGGCTAGTAAAATTAGCACAACACACATTTGCATATTCTCACTTATTAATCCCCCATGTAAAATTCATGTTACTTTTGTTAATTTTAATTATAAGACTTATATACATTTGTTAAAATAATTAATAAAAATCATAGAAATAACTCAGTATGTTGCTCCTCATAACAGTACATTTTATTTATTTAATTTAACTTAAAATATCAATGTCAACAAGGAACATCACAATTCATCAACTACCTACGAGTCCATTTGGATATCAAGGTAAGTGTAGTCGTAAGACATACGAGGTGTGTTCAAAAAGTAAGGTGACTTTTCAAATTTCGCGGGCTACGTCCGTTCGATGATGAGATTTTTTTTTATGTCAT
>NW_026105834.1:0-709 GCF_025091365.1 Daktulosphaira vitifoliae
GAAAATTTCCTCTCTAGTAGAGGCTTGAATCCTCTTGATGTCAGTTCCTTGGCAATTTCGTCATTGGTGACATCTAGTGGGATACCCTTGATGGCAATTTTTATTGGTCTATCTTCTGACTTCATGTATGTATGGTATTCAATCTTGTCGTTGTTCTTTGATAGGAAGAGTTGTACATTTCGAATGGATTGTTCATCGGGGCATTGGATGTTAATTTGGCCTGGAGTTGATGTTGTTTTTGCAATGACGTTTTCTAATCCTTGTGTTTTGAACATCTCCTTCGCAATAATGTGCCACGGAGTAGTCTTGGTGTTAATGATTATAGGCGGTAATTTCGTGGGTTTCCCAGCGATTGGTCTTTGAGTGTCCATGCTTGAGTCCGAGGTGGTTGATGTTGTATCTGATAATGCCGATTCTCCTAAGATTGATTCCGCTTCTGAAGGTTCCGGGGAAGTAGGAGCGGAACGCTGCTTCCCTTTCTTTGACGACGGTGGGTTGCTAGCTGACGAGGCATACCCTTGTTTTTGTCCTTTACTACCGCGCCCCATAGCAGAGGTGCTAGGGTGCCGGGATTCCAGGTAGGCAAGGCGGGCTACCTGTTGCTGTGTTTAAAGTTGATGTATGACAAGTCGGTTGCTTGCTCTGCGCTACGGAACGTACGCGCCGAGATTTTTTCGTAATTCGTTCCTAGCAGTGAACTGCGCACACA
>NW_026105835.1:0-709 GCF_025091365.1 Daktulosphaira vitifoliae
CAATCGATGTTCTCTGAAATTTAAAATTTACTAATAAGAAAACAATTTAATGTAATATAACCTTACTTGTATACTCGTTTTAATCGTGATGCAACCTATCTTGTTGAAATGTATGTTACTTTACTTAAGTAAACGCGCAGGATGTGTTATTCTATTTAAGTGTCAGTTAATTACCGAAAATTTATAAAAATTTTAATTATTTGTAATACCGAAATTGATACTTTATGCAATAAGGAAAACTTATTATTAATGAGTATATTTTTATTTCGTCGTAGAAAATATTCAAAGGTTTTGATATGGTGCCTGCAGCTATGGACTTTGGCTAAGTACACGTGGTTTGGGATGAGCAAATTTTATCTTTCAAATCGGCCACATGAATTATGATTTACTAGTATAAAATCTTTTAACATGTCAAGTAACTTGCGTATCAGTAATGTAATGAAATTTTATTTTAATTTGGTTATTAAATGATCATTACTTCTAAAAACCAAATAAAAATTTTACTATACAAAATTCACATATTCACAATTTCTACAGCAGAGGTATGTTCAATATGAAAAAAATCTTTTCAATCCTAATTCTTAAATTGTTTTTAGTTAAAATGTTGATGTCTGCCATTTAAATTTTTATGTATATTCTAAAAAGTATGCACTTGAGAGAAATCTTATTTACCATTTAATGTTATTTGGTCAATTTTCTATTCACAACT
>NW_026105836.1:0-709 GCF_025091365.1 Daktulosphaira vitifoliae
TACAAATTTATAATCACTAATTTTCGAAATTTTTTTTACTTAAAACTGCCATAACATTTAAAAATGATCAAATCAATATAATTTTTTTATATATAGATACATGATGTAGTTACCTATCATTTGGTATATTTTTTTTATAAATTTGACCCTTTACCTGCCCACAGGGGAGGATTAAACAACATTTTAACAAAAAATTAACTTTTTCAACTTAAATTTTGAAAGTGTTCCGGAAAGTCTAAGACTATTATATTTATCTAAAATTAAACCTAATGTAATATTTTTTATCACGGAAAAAAAAATTTGGACTTTATTTTGTCTTCATGATAAAAACGGCTACCGAATGCTATTTTTGTGTGAAAGTTCTCGATTTTATATTTTTTCCTTTATAACGCTACAATTTATTGAAATGTATATGAATAAATACAATTTTTTTATGAGAAATAATATTTATATCCCTCTTTCATTCGATATACTTTTTTTAAAAATAACATAATTTCCCCTTATATATTTATATGTTATAAATATATTACACTTATAAATCATTAAACTTGTAATCAGTATATAAATAATGAAATAGGAGATCATACAGCTTTTGGAATAATCTACCAATTTTTTAAAATTAAACACTATCTACAGATTTGTATCAAAGGGTTTACTATGATAGCGATTTTAATCGCTGTCAGATTAAATCTATACTGGACCCAACTAT
>NW_026105837.1:0-709 GCF_025091365.1 Daktulosphaira vitifoliae
AAAAATTTGACGAAAATAAAACTTATATCAATCTGTATTATTCAAACTATTAAAAACAGTCGAGGAAGATGTTAGCTTGTTATGCAAAAGCTTTAGTTTTGTTTGATGTGTAAAATAGTGCGAAAATATGAATAAAGGAAATATGAGTTGATATTGCTATTGGAATAATCCAAAAATTCCTTCTAAAAATTAAACACTATCTAAAGGTTCACATCAAAGCATTTTTTATTGTAGTGATTTTAATTACTTCAGATATCATCTATACATGTTCCAACTACGTCGGAAACCAATTATTTTGAGTTTTTTTTAAAAGTTTTCACTTGTAACATTATGTTTTATTGAAAAATTGTCTAATAAAACAGTGAATGTTTTCAATTAAGAGGGTATCGTACCCGCATACCTGTCTCTAAAAGCATCTGACTATTGGTCATTAATTCCTTTTATTGATGAAATAAATAGACAATTGTCAATTTTTTAATTCTTATTTGAAGCTATTTAGTTTAACACTTGATACTTAATTCATTATTCTAAAAAAATAGATTCTATTTGATATCATTAGGTAGAGAGTGGTAACCTCTAATTCCTGTCATCATAACTCCCATAATGGTCGCGTGTTAACGATTCGATTGTGTCCGCCGTCGTCAACCTTTGTCCCTTTTACGCGAACAACCGTCATTTTTTAAATATTTTTTCAACTAGTCTTTACACA
>NW_026105838.1:0-709 GCF_025091365.1 Daktulosphaira vitifoliae
TGATCCTCCACATTGATATTTTAACGACTTCTTCCAATTTTGAAGTATTTCTTCTACATAAATAACAATAGTAGATGGAAATTCGCCATATCTTGCTGTATAATCAGTAGCACCACCTAATCCTATTCCAAATCCATATTCATTCCATATACCACATTTTTTTGATTTATAATGTGTATCATGCTCTTTTTTGAAATCAAATTCTTCTTTGTTCGAATTTTCATATTTTTTCTCCGAGTAAATTTCAGTAGAGTGTATATTGTGATTCCACTTTTTGGTTGATTGATCCGATAAGTCAAATGGATCGTAAGTTGTACTAGCTTCATAGGATTGTTTCATCTGTTTATTTTCACCGATTAAAATAGTATCGTCACAGCAAATTTCTAATGATTTCAAACATTTCTTTGGTTTTGTTTGATATTTTCTAAAATAAATTATTTTCCAAAGTGATTGTTTCGTTCTGAATTAACTTTGTATATTTTGTATCATCAAATATTATAAACATATCATTATAAACATATTTTATTTTTGTTTTTAAAGTTGTTTGTTTAAAAATAGACAGTGTACAAATATCAAAGATAAGATATAATTTATTTTTCATGTATTTTATTTTTTCGTGATTATAAATATTTTACACATAATAGCTATGTGTAGTAAAATTAAAAGATGTATAAGTTTACAAGCAATCTTTTATAATTTTTATTTCTAA
>NW_026105839.1:0-709 GCF_025091365.1 Daktulosphaira vitifoliae
ATTGCTGTCTCATTTGCAAATTTTCAATTTCATGAGCTAGATTATTTAATTTTAATCGTAGTTACACTTGTTTACACTTACTTGCTTGCATTTTATTTGAAAAAAAAATTCAATGTAAAGATATTGTTAATTTTTAAATTCCGACTTTATTAGTTCTCCACGTAAAGATATTTTTATTATTAATCCAAGTATTTTTATGATAAATATATCCATGTTACTTAGTATTTAATTTTTATAATTTTTTCTGAATATAAATAAAACGGCATGACAATATATTTGAGTTGAATCTGAGGAACTCGAAAGGAATTCTAAAAAACCTACAAAAAAAATTACAAAGGATCTTTTGTTTGTTATAATACAATAAAAATATATAGAAATATCTTCGGAGTTCATTGGAATTTAAAAATCTAAATTCATTATTATATTAAAATTCATTAAAATTATAACATTTCTAAAGGTTGAAATGACCAACATAGCTAAACACGTTTGGAATTCACGGGAACTATGCTATAATATGAATGATCCAAAGAAATAGCTATTTTTAACCCCTTCTGTGGGTAGGTAAAAGATCAGAAAAATAATTACATTCTATTGGTCCAACCGTTCTTTCATAAGAGGCTACGAGATCATCCTACGATTAACAGATTAACTTTTGATACCGTAAAATAAACATGAAATTTTTATAAAATTTATAATATTGTATAAATTT
>NW_026105840.1:0-708 GCF_025091365.1 Daktulosphaira vitifoliae
ACAACAACAACAACAACAACAAATGCCATTGTGGTGGGTTTCGCGTCGCTTAGCAGGACAAATCGCGGACGGGGTACCCCAGTGGTGGTGGTGGTGGTGGCGGTGGTGCCTTGGGTGGTCGCCATATATTGTCGTCAAACGGTGCCGCCGCCTCGATGGCACTGCTGCCGTTCTTAAGGCGATATTTATCTTTTTCCCATATTACACACACGCGCAAACAAAAGACTCGGTCTCCAAAAGAACCGCCGCGCAGAGCGCACGGCGTTCTGTAATGGACGGTCGTCTACAACGGGTGCCCGACAACGCAACAACAGCAGCGGCCGATATTCCAATGTCAAAACACCACCACCGCAGCAACAGCTCGGTGCGTTTTTTCAAAAGGCGGCCACCTCGCCCCCCTCCCTCCTCCCCAGGAACGCGTTCACCGACACAATGTCGGCAGTGTAACGTGGTTGTAACGAAAACGACTTGTGTGCGCACCGTCACCTCCGCATTAGCGATGTACATATATATATATTTTTTTGACTCTTCAACGGCATTCGATTAATACTTCTCTTGTGTTGTCCAACGGACGGGTGTCTGCGGGTCCGCGGCCCAGTTGTTATCGTTTTTATTTGTTGTATTATTCATTTTTTTTGTCAAACTCTGTTGTCGCGCATAACGATCGCACGCGGAATAATAGTGTTGCGAGGCGGCGGCGGCGGCGGC
>NW_026105841.1:0-708 GCF_025091365.1 Daktulosphaira vitifoliae
AAAAAGGTCTAAAAATACAATATTATATTTATATAATTGAATAAGTTGTAAAATATTAAAATTAATGACCAAAGACTGTCAAATTATTGTCACCCAAACTCGTTAGGAACACAACTATTAGAAAACCTAATTATTTCGTTAGGCGAATATTTCCCAAGAATGTGTTATAATACATACACCAATCATTATTCAGTAGTCTATAAATTATTTTTTTTTAGTAATTAAATGAAATATATATAATACATGTCAATCCTTTAAACTATTCCGAGAAATATGTCTAAAAATACATTGATACAAATCTAATGTAAAAACTATAAAAAAATTTTTAGTTGTGATAAATCATCTATTTTAAGTAAAATAATTTGTAATAAATTACACAATTGAGTAATAAACAGATAATAGTAAAAGGTTGTGACACTTCTTGCATATATAGATGAATTAAATTTAATATGAAAGGTCATAAAAATTGTCAATCTCTCTCACTAGTACTTCACCTTAAGGACTATCAACGAATACAAGAAATGGCTTGACAAAATACGATTTTACATAAAAAATTGAAGTATATTCATTTTTTCAACATTAGTCCTGATATCATTATGATATCCTGATATTCTCTATCAAAGATAAAGAACCCACTTGTGGTTCCTATACTACTCGAGGTATTTATTGACTCGACCCACAGTCAGCACAAGCCTAGATAACTACTGG
>NW_026105842.1:0-708 GCF_025091365.1 Daktulosphaira vitifoliae
ATAACGAGACCATTCATCAATCATTACTGAGAGAATATAGTCAGCAGCTTGAAAATGATTTAATAAAAGAATATTTTTGAAGTATATTTAACTAATATTGTACGCTAGTACTGGAGCAATCATCAACAAACTAAAACAAGTTAATGACAAGAAATTTACCGGAACCTATTTTTATTTACTTATTTCTTAAAGATAAAGGTTTTTAGGTTTTTATTCGCATAATGACTAACATCGTATCAACAAGATGATAGTGCAATAACTCAAAGATTAATTAATATATATTAATATAAATTCCGTATTAAAATCTGAAGGGGTTTTTAGTTAAACTAGATAATTTGTTTTAATTTTTCATTTTTTTATTCTGAATAGTTTTTAACCCTATGAGACATTTATTTAATTACAATAAACTAGAGGACGGTTAATCTATCAATTCATATCAGGTCTAAGGTATTTTTTGTTAGTTTAATCTAGGGGCGAATATTAATAAGAAAAATATTTACTAACCTTTCCCAGAGAAAAAATATACTTTAATTTTGTAATTATTTTCGTTTTAAGGACGATCGTTCTTCTTATAATTGTAGTGAAAATTTATTACACGTATATCCCCCAAGACAAAATCCTGAGAAGGTTTTTGAGCAATAATTTAATTAATCATTTTGGATTGAAACCTTTTATGGAAAAATAATATTATAAGTACGAAAAAACAGA
>NW_026105843.1:0-708 GCF_025091365.1 Daktulosphaira vitifoliae
ATTTTATTTTATCATAAATTAACTTAAATTTGTTTATGTGTGGAGAGCACGTGTTTCCCTTTTCTTCTAGCCAACGCTAAGGAGCGAGTGTCCAGACCGCTCCTGGTGCTTTTATTAATTTCCAATTAAAATTAACGGATGTGTTCCAATACCGTCCGTGATGTTTATAATATTATTTGTTTAAATATTTTATTTTATTTTTGTTGCCTTTATCCGTAGACATGATTTTTGATGTATTTGTTCATGTTTAAGTTAATTTTCTTTTTTAACAATTAAAATTAAATTTCATAATTAATTTTAACTGTAATATTTATTTTATTGCGTGAGTAACTTAATTACTCTAAACAAATAAGAAATTAGCGAAAAATCGGAAGTAAAATACTTAGGTACTATCTTAGATAGTAAACAAAAATAGAAATCACATGTTGAGTCAAGAATCAAAAATCCATACTGTGGACCTGCAATAGAGCCTTGGGAAAGACTTAGGGTCTTAAACTAAGAGTTATGTATTGGTTATACACTTTAGTGATTAAACCTATGATATTGTAGGTGCCCTAGTCTGGTGGACCAGAGTAGCACTCGTTTCAGCTAGAAAAGAACTTAGTCGTATATAAAGAATGGCTGCCATGACTATCACTAGAACATTAAGAACTACACCAACGGGCGCATTAGAGGCACTAATTGCCTCCTCTGCATCTAGAGGTTAAA
>NW_026105844.1:0-708 GCF_025091365.1 Daktulosphaira vitifoliae
ATGTCTTATGCTTAATCACAATAAAGCTTATTGTTTCAAATGTATTTTATTAATATTTTATATTAATTAATGTTTTTTTGTGTTCAGGGTAATTAATTAACAAGTAATTAATACTGCAAATGAGTTTATTACACGATAATATTATGTAAAATATTAACAATAACACGAGAAATATGTATGCCGTAACAAAATATCTACGTGTCAGTCGAGACCAAAAATTAATAAGGTAAATATGAATACTGAGATCCTAATTGATTGACAAGTCCGGTGTCATCGTGACTGGTTTACGCTGCTTGTCGTTCACCTTACATGGCGCGACCTGTCGGACGTGAAGAGGAGGCGCTGTGATCGCCATCCAGTCGTAATACCGGAAAAGTTTGATGCAACCGCGACAGTTTTAAAATGTAGATAATTCTTTTTAAAATACTATTTTTCACGGTATTTTGAGATATTTTTCTAATTTTTTTACATTAATACATTAGGCGCAATAGATTCAAATACATTAAAATCAGATTCTATTAATGTATAGGTTATCGAAATCGGCCCTTAATGAGCTTAAAGATACTTTCTTATTTTCACATTAAAACTAATATTCCAAATAGCAATTTTTAAAAATAATATTGATAAAATGTTTATTTAACGTTCTTATAACAAATAATATTACATTAGTCTCAATAAATAGTTTTTATAACATTTTTTTTTTTTTTT
>NW_026105845.1:0-708 GCF_025091365.1 Daktulosphaira vitifoliae
AAAAAAAAATATTATTGAAATGAATATTAAATTTTGTGTTTGTTATTTACTTTAAGGATAAATAGACGTTGTACTTAAACATTAAAATATAAAACTTTAATGAATAATAACTGTTTCTTGTGATGTTATGTCAAAAATGAGATCATGAAAGAAACCGCACAAAAATTCCCTATAGAGGATATTTATTCAGTTTTTTTTTTCAATATATGATCATGTTCTATATTTTATGATTAAATAGAACTGCTAGTTGTCACTATTGTTGATAATGTTAATCATACAATAGATTCGTTGATGCTAATAACTACAATATGACGGGAAATAATTCTAAAAAAATATTAGAATAATTGGAATATTTGTTAGCTTTTAATTAATTAAATAATTTAAAAGCATAAGGATAAAAATTATAATAAAAAAACAACTTCAGCTGAGACTTGGTATAGCTAGTTGAAACTACTAAAAATAAAAACTTGAAAATGATTATAACTAATATCATGAAACGCTTCAATAGAAATGTATGTGATGATAATTTTGTTAAATATTTTTGGGATTTTATTATTCTCATGAAAATTGCAAATTTTTTCAGGAAAGAGGGGCATGTTTCTCTTGCTCCCTCAAGAGTCTAAAATTTCTATAAAAGTTAAAAATATATTTGACTTAAAAATTTGATTTTTACTCAACTAAATTATAGTGTTGAAGAACGTAAATAAT
>NW_026105846.1:0-707 GCF_025091365.1 Daktulosphaira vitifoliae
AAAATTTTAGAACAAGTACTTATTGAGTTACAATCATTTTATTACATGTATTGGGTATGTAGGGAGGATGGGTACAACTGGTACAGGTGTATATTTATAGTGCATACTCCTCTCACACTATAACCTACTCAATATATTAATTACTTGTAATTCAATAAGTACTCGATCTAAAATTAATATTGACCCATCAAATTTGTTTATAAGAAAATCTCTAAAAAACGGCTATTTCAAAAAGTTGAAAAAATAAAAAATTATTAAAAATTATGTTTTTAACAGTATAATAATGCATATTTTATTTTAAAAAGATTATAGCGAAATGTTATCAAAAATTATTATTAAAAGTAATAAGTATTGTCAGTTAAATTTGTTCATATTATATATTAATGGCAACAACTACAAGAATAAATAATGTAAAATGAAGCATTGATTGCTTCTCTTGCTTTAACCCACAGACTTCTAATAAGATCTCTTTCATGTGTTATTGTACGAAAGTACGAATTCCCTTTAGATAAAAAATTTACGGCTTTTCTTCACATCAATCGAATTCCTTTAAAATAGCTGTTAAGTTTTTTTATTTTCTAATATGAAAGTTTTCATCTTGTACAAATTGGATACATGTCTTCAATAATGACATAAGGATTATTTGACAAAAAAAAGTTTAAAACGAAAAGTTCACAAACAGTTATAGGTATTTTAATGAAATTCAT
>NW_026105847.1:0-707 GCF_025091365.1 Daktulosphaira vitifoliae
TAATATCTTATAAACCACAGTTAAAGATAAAATATATTAAGGCTGTCTTTCATAGTTAATGCTCTAAAATAAAATCTGGGCTAAATCACGGACAGATTTTACAATTTTGTTTATGTATAGAGATATTTGCACTTGTGCCATACATGGTATTATCGCAGTATGTAAGATAATAAATGAAGATCATAAAATGTGTTTCAAGTAATCTTATCACGATTTTGGAAAGTCCTTTATAATATTTACAAACACTACAGACGCAGCCAATAATTTTTTTTTTTTTTTGCTGAAATATGTTATTTATACTTCTCCGTTTACTTTTAATGGTGACAAAATATTTTTGTCAAAATCTTCATAGATTACATAAAATTAAATATGTACTTTTATATAAAAGTATTAATAAAGTAAATAGTGCTTTGTTACTTAACAGGTAATTATTTTTTATGTATATCGCATAAAAGTTCGCGATAAATTAAATTCAATCTATTTTTCACTGCAATAAATGGGCTTTTAAAAAAAAGTATTTCATATCTATTTTCTTACAATTCACAGAATAATCAAAATAAATGATCTTTCATGGGAAATTCCATAATTGATAGTCCAAGAATAAATTTAGATTAGTCGAATACTGCCCCTGATTTGAAAATTCATCCATATTTCAAATACATAAATTACTTATACCTTCATTTAGTTACAAATGAAATGAATATTAC
>NW_026105848.1:0-707 GCF_025091365.1 Daktulosphaira vitifoliae
TAGGTCTTAGAGGGTCTTCAGGTTTTACGTATAGGGGTTTTGTGCAAGCGCAAATGTGATATGCCCTAACATATTTCCTAACGCCCTCTTTTATATTTTTCCAATAAAACCTTTGTCGAACAACCCTAAAAGTTTCTTTCCAACCAGGATGACTGGCTAGGACGTGATCGTGCTACCACCATATTATTTTTTGTGATTTATTGAGTGGTACCACTAAGGATGGGATTGGTAAGGGGTCGTCTTTTGATATACCACCGAATTTCCGGAGTAGGCCATCAACCACGATAAAAGATTTCTTTTGGGCTTTGGACCGTCGCATATTAATGGCTGGGCAATCCGAGGATATGATATCCATTACAGGTTTTACATATGAGTCATCCAATTGCCACAATATTAACTCTTTCTCAGAAACAGGTGTGTCATTTAGATCGACCTTGTGATGAGTTAGGGAGAAAAGTCTATCGGGTGTACCTTGGTTGAGTGGTGATTGAAGTTGTGATGTGGGTACCCCTAATAGGTTCTCATCTAACTTTTCCTCGTTGACAGGCGGACCATCTTATGGGTTTCGGGACAACATGTCGGGGGCCTGATTAATGTGTCCTGGAACATGAGTCGTTCGAAAATTGAAATTACTTAATTGTTAGCCCATTGTGTAAGTTTTGATTTCTGGTCT
The DNA here is from genome assembly GCF_025091365.1 of Daktulosphaira vitifoliae. NCBI lineage: Eukaryota > Metazoa > Arthropoda > Insecta > Hemiptera > Phylloxeridae > Daktulosphaira > Daktulosphaira vitifoliae. Next base: position 674 of record NW_026105848.1, read on the forward strand.
TTTGTTTTGTGAAGCCAGGTCAATGCTGAATTGT
>NW_026105849.1:0-707 GCF_025091365.1 Daktulosphaira vitifoliae
AACTTTGAATAATTGGATTTTTTATATAGAAGTATAGAAATGGAGACGGTAATACGTCTCAATTTTATAAAACATTTTATAAAATGTTTGTTTATGAAAATTTTATAAAACATTACTCTAAATTAATTTTATGTAAATAAATTTTTTCAAAAATCTACTAGTCATTGTATACACACTTTTAAATTTTATTTTCATGATAAAAATAATTAATAAAGTAAACAAAATACTAAATAAATGTCAAACGATATATTCAGTGAATCTAATTACAGTAGTTAAAATAGTAAATTTATACTTTTGCTATTAGGTTTTTTGATTTACAGACTTTGTCAATCTTACATAAAATTAAAAATAGTAATGAAAATAATTGGGATATTCATTATTGCAATTGTTATTGATATAGGTAATTGCACTTTTGCCAATGAAATACATGAAAAACGTTTGGAAAACATAAAAAAATTATCATTATGGAATTACGTACAGGAAGATGAAGATTATTTCATAATACAATTTCGAATGATTTATCGTACAATTAAGTATATTTTATTAATAACTGTTTACGGCTACGATGTATTAAATTTTGAATATGATGAGGAATCTACAGTGTTTGTTGATCACCTTATAAAAGGATTGAAAATATTAAATGCAGCTCTTGTTACAGTAGGTCGGAGTTCGCATTATGCATTAGGAGATCCTTACAATAATTATCA
>NW_026105850.1:0-707 GCF_025091365.1 Daktulosphaira vitifoliae
TAACTTATCAATTATTCCTTGATGAAATATACAAAATCGTATCCTAATACATACTCTGCGTGGATAAAAAAAAGTTTAAACAATAGATATATATATAACAATTAACTTGATTAAATATATCAACAAATTTGTATTATAATCATATTTAAAAGAAATCAACATAAAGTATCTGTATGGTTAATAAACTTAACACAATATATGTTCGGCCGCTGATCGGATATAGCGCCACTTGCGTGCTACCGGTTCACGCGATCGAGTTGTGTTGCGCGTTGAGTGTGTACGGCGAGTCTGTGTTTGGCGCTTTTGCTATTAAATGATCATATGACGGACAGTGGAGTGCCTCTTCTTGAGAGCCCACAGCTAAGTTCCGTGATCGCCAATTCGATAGCAAAGAGAAATTTTTGGATGCCCATCCGCTGGTTCATGTTGTGGAGAACGTGTTTGATCCTTGTATGAAAACGAAATAAACAAAGTAATCAGGTTGCATATAAAAAATTTAAATATATAATTGTGTAGTAATGCTATATTAATTTATGTAATATTGTGTTTAGCAATAGTAAAAATTCAGCATATCAAGTGTGTCATCAATAATTGGCAGGGGAAATCTGTCCTTAATAGTGATTTTGTTTAATTCTCTAAAGTCTACACAAAGTCTAAGATCATTTGTTTTCTTTTTTATTAAAACAATAGGTGAGCAATAAGGTGAA
>NW_026105851.1:0-707 GCF_025091365.1 Daktulosphaira vitifoliae
ATTCCAAGTAAACGGTTTTTTCGCCGTCGAGGGACGACGACACGTCGTCTTCGTCAACGGCTAGAGGCGATCGGGCGTCCGTTTGCGCACCGTCTTCGTCGTCGTCGCCGCCGCCACTGTCGTCTCCGCGTACTCTTCCTCCGACACCCGATGGACGACGGATTTCCTTCCACGACACCACGAACCGCAGGAGGACACCGTTGTGTTCGGACTCGGGCAGAGTCCATTCCAGAGTGAGTTGCTGTGGTCGAACGTCGGTGCCGATCAACCTCCGAGGAGTTGCCGGCACAGATTCCAGAGTGGCGAAAGCGGCCGACACGGGTACGCTACGTCTCAACACGGCGTTACTTATAGCGGTGGTGGTGGGAGCGGCGGCTGTTGACAGTGACGCGGCAGAAACGGCCAGAACGGACGACGTCGAGCCCGGTTGATGTGGAGGCGTACCGCCGGCGCGTACGACCACGGTAAAAGTGTAGTTCCGGTAAGGTCTGAGTCCGCGAACGTCAAACCACGGATCGACGGTCAGGTTTTGGACCAGAGTTGAACTCGAAGTGGACGACGACGACGAGCCGTCGTTGTCACCGTCCAGCAAGTATTGGATTTGAAAAGCGTCGTACTGGCCTCTCGGTACGCGCCAAGCCAACGTCACAGAGTCTCGTCCGACGTACGTGGCGTTTAGTTCGCTGATGGGTTCGGGATCTGTAAAA
>NW_026105852.1:0-707 GCF_025091365.1 Daktulosphaira vitifoliae
ACATATGTGTTAAATTATAGGCTGTAAAACGACCAATGAATCGTTTCGAAAAACATTTAAAAAACTTTATGGACAGTAAGAGGAACGGTCAAGCCAAGCATGCTGTACCTATTTCAATTGAAGGTAGAAAAATGGGTTTGTAAATAATTATTTATAAACCTGATATTTTACTACAGATTATGTTTTCGTGTATATTTTTGTTGTATTATTTTTATTTATACCGTATATGTAAAAAATGTATGACAATTATTATTAAGGTTAAGTATTTTTTTCTATTTCTATGACTTAAGTAATGTTTACTAATAATTGTTATGGAAATGAAAATTATTTATATTTCTTATAGTTCCCATTTATTATTTTAAAATCATATTTACTATACATATTAAATGATAAATTACAATGAATTGAATGAATTAAACTAGGAAGATAACATAAGATCTTATAAAACTTTTATGACATACAAATTAAAAATGTAATATTTCCTTACTATAAAATAATTTGTTTATATTTATGTTGCATAAAAATGAAAATAACTTTTTATGTATAGTATTTAGTTTGTACTCCTATGGCAACCCAATTACTTTATAATATATTAACTATTATATACTATTATAAATGTGTTTATTTTTTTATTTTTTTTTGTGTCTGTTACCACTTTTTCTCAGCTCTCACCGAACCGATTTCTTTCAATGATACGTCAAAAGATC
>NW_026105853.1:0-707 GCF_025091365.1 Daktulosphaira vitifoliae
ATAACTTTATTTCAGATTAAACTTTTTTTTATTATCCCAAAATTATTTTATTTTTTTAAGGTCTGATGTCAAACTTTAGAATCACTATCGAGGTTCAACAAAGTTACAGTAGCGTGGGTACAGGACACAAAGGTGTCACTGTAAATGAAAATGCTGACTTTCTAGCCAAGAAAGGAGCAGAGACACCTATGTTGGATCAGAACCAGTGGTAGGACTTACCGGGCAATCGCTCAAAGCACTACCCAAGAATTGTTGCAGAGAACAACACAGGAAAATCTGGAAGTACTTGGTAGTACCTAGACAATCCAAAATGTTTATCAAGAACCCCGGTCCAATTCGATATGAGGTGTGCAAAATGGACCAACAGGTATGAGTGCAAGGGCATTATGTCTACTTCGATAAAAACTAAACCTAAAACTACATATATGATAACACTAATATTTTTAAAGAAAATTCGTGAGGCATAGTTAGTCAATCACCCTGTATACATGTCATTTATACTCTTGGACGCGATGGACAATTGCACAGCAATTGTCATTATGATATAATTTGACACGGATAATTTTAGTGTCAATAAATTTTATAAATATAATTTAAGTCACACAAACGCACAATGATGTCTCAATAACATATGCTACGGCACTGACTGAAAAAAAAAGAAAGTTAAACAAATAAATATATATATATATATTTATTTAAAATTAAAC
>NW_026105854.1:0-707 GCF_025091365.1 Daktulosphaira vitifoliae
TTAGCTAGTTCAAATTTCAAAGCTATTTTCACGACTTAAAAAAAGCAAAAAAGTTTAAATAAATTTTACTTTCTATGCTAATTTTTTATTTATATAATATTTATGTACTCCCCTTATCAGGTATTTTAAAATAAAATAAAATATATAACCCAGAATTTTAACACAAAAATAGCATATTTTGGAATGACGGTAGTCATTTTCATCATGAAGACAAATCCAGAGGTCAATTTTTTTTTCAAAATAAAATATATTACATAAACTTTAATTTAAGATATATATAAAAATGTTAGTCTTTCCGGAATATTTTCAAATATTAACTTTAAAAAGTTAATTTTTTGTAAAAAAGTTACTATATTGAAACCCTTCCTGTGGGCTGGTAAAGAGTTAAATGTTCACAAAAGTATACAAAATGATAGGTAAATACCTCAGGTATTTATAAAAATAAAATTCTTATTGATTCGGTCATTTTTAAAAATGTTATGGCAATTTTAGGTAAAAAAAATTTAAAAAATGTCAAAAATTAGCGATTTCTAAATTTGTAATTTTTGGGTGGATTTCCCCCCATTTACGGGGAACTAGAGAAATTTATTCAATTTTTGAGGGTAATGTTTTTGACTAGATACGATTTGTTATCTTTTGACGTCTTGTTCATCAAAATCGGTCCAGCGAGAGCTGAGATTGAGCGTTCACAGACACACAAAAAAAAA
>NW_026105855.1:0-707 GCF_025091365.1 Daktulosphaira vitifoliae
AAGCATACAAATCTAATACACATAGCTAAGATACTTCCTCATAGATGAGTCCACAATCGCCCTCAATAAGCCGTAAAAAAAGAAAAAAATTATATTCCAAAAGCTGTAACTTGTTATTTTATAAATAAATTTTATAATTAGATGTTATGATAATATTGATTAGTTAACATTAAATTTGTCAAAATATTATTTAACTTAAGAATATTTAGAAATAACTGGATTAATACATTTTTTTTTTTACTTAAGTTGTTTTTTTCATTGAAATTCGACTTTTTTTCTATAAAAAATAAAAATTCTGTGTATTTAAATGTATATATTTATTATATTGCTGGTATTGACAAGTATTGTCTAAGGACAAGTAAAATTAATGTAATCAACATGATGGAATATGAAGTTTACGTTCCAGAATTATTTTATTAGTGAAATGAGATAAAAAAGTATAAAATCAAAATGTTTCAAAAAAAAATTAAAAAAACGTTTTCATTAAAAGATAAACAAACTTTGCTTGTATTTTACACTATCAAAAAAAAAAAACAGTGCGTGTTATGAATAATATCCGTCCCGTTCATCATTTGCCTAGCCAATAACAATCTTTGACTCCTTAACATGTGATAGAAACCCACCACCCTCTATAGGATGTTAAGTTCGGTAAATAGAAAGATGTAAAATTGATCATTTACATAGCGTAATATAATAAATTATATTTA
>NW_026105856.1:0-706 GCF_025091365.1 Daktulosphaira vitifoliae
AAAAAAATTCAATCGATTTGTGTAAAGTGGTATACCATTAAGTTACTTTTAAATACCTTAAGACATTATCTTTTTCATTTTTTTTTTTAATCTTAGAGTTGGTGAGCATTAACTAAAAAATGGTATCACAAATGAAAGTAACTGTATACAAATTTAAGATGCTATTTCTATTCAATCTAGATACAAAATAGTGGGAAACTCATAGTTGTGTTTAACACTAAAATTAATGGTTTCTTCAAGTTAATTATATATTATGTTATATGCAAAACTTATAATGTAAGATCTCATAATTAAAAATTAAAATAATTTTATTCGTTATACAATAGATAACAAAAATATCAAATAATATTCTTATCTCTATCGACACATTCAAAGTCAATAAAAGAGAAATAAATACCTACAGGTTATTAATCAATACATTAATATTTAACGTGGGATTGTAATAAATATTAAGTAATTTTTAATGAACTACTAAAAATATTTAATTTATTGTACCTTTAAATAATAATTTATCTTTTGATGTTTGTATTTTTAATGTTCAATTTTTTGGGGTTTTACAAATCAAATATATTTAAATTAAGGTTTGGTGATAAAACTAATAAACAATCTGAGTTAACTTATAGAATAATTGATCGGTTGTGTCTAAATTTATTTAATATTAATTTAAAACTAAAAATTGTTAAAAACATGTAACTTAAGAAGTCAC
>NW_026105857.1:0-706 GCF_025091365.1 Daktulosphaira vitifoliae
AATAACATATTTATTTTTGAAATAATGAAAATTTGTTTTAGCAACGTTATTTGTTGTTGGACAAAAAATCGATAAAAAATTAGTATAAAAGATCTAGTAAACTAAAAATGCATTGGGACTTTTAGTCTAACCAGGGAACGAAGAACATATAAGCTCTTGTGGAAGTCAAACTAGTCTAGAAGTCTCAGTCGCGTCGAAATCAAATTACAAAAACTTGAAATCAACATGACGTTCGCAAGTCGAATTTATTGGCGAAATAATTATGGCACCGTTAGAGAGAGGAGATCAGATTTTCATAAAATATTATGACTACTTACAAAATTTAACAATTACCAGAGCAAATGACAAGAATCTTGAACAGCCCGAAGAGTATCGCATTAACTTCAAGGAATAAATGGTGAATTTTTTTATAAATCCTCGATGGAAATCCTTACCAATGTTATCAAAAAGAAAGAAATATTCAACATCGTAAGTGAAAAATATGTGTACATAGCATAGTTATTCATACTTATATTTTTAAAGGCATTTATTGACAAAAATGAACTCATATTGACATATTCAACATCTAAAAAAAGTTTCAACACTCAGATTTGGAATGCTGAGTATTTGAGACCCAAAAACTTCGGAAATAGATATAAGAAGACTTATACAAAGAAGAACGCTTACAAACCTGTACTTCAGCCGAATGAATATATAATGCCAAACG
>NW_026105858.1:0-706 GCF_025091365.1 Daktulosphaira vitifoliae
TACATATATACATTACAGGGTCAAAGGGTCGGATTACCGCCCCGTTACCTCGGTGTCCTATTAAAGGTGTTAACAAATTTATTAGCTTATATTTCTCAATAAAGAGGATATATTTTTATTTCTTCATATCTACTTGTCTTTATTGTTCTAAAACCCTCGGACTCTATGACCCCAAAGGAGATATAAATATCTTATATTTTTTTATTAACAAGTAGTAACCCAAAATAGACAACCACCCTCGTGCTACTATTTAACCATTTACTACCCTCAACGTATTTTATTCCATTTTGAGAAACTACAATTTGGTTGGCTATAAATAAATTCAGTAAATTAAGATTTCATTCGCTATTCCAATGACAGATTAATCATAAATCTTGGAGTTATGAAAACTTATTGAAGTATATCACATTGGCCTTAGATGAAAAGTCTAAAAGTCTAAAAAAATTTTACGTAAAATTCATTTTACCTGGAAAGCTGATATCTTCTGGATTTGCATGTACATTATTTATTAATNCTTCTGGATTTGCATGTACATTATTTATTAATATAAGAGTATCATCTAGTACTTTATCCATTTGTAATACACCTAAAGCATCCATAAGTTCTAAATTAGTCATCTTTCTATATTGGTTTAAATTATTTTTATGAGTAGTTCGTAATTTATGCTCAATTTTTTTCGCAACTTCTAGTATTTGTTTTGAAAACT
>NW_026105859.1:0-706 GCF_025091365.1 Daktulosphaira vitifoliae
AATGTCGCAATCGGGTTTTCTTTCTTGTGCCGTTTAATATTTTTCTCATTTTGTTTTTTGTATTTTTGATACTTCTTGTGTAGATTTCCATAACTTTAATATTAGTTGGTGAAGAGGGCCGGAGAGGTGGGGGATTTGTGAACTGGTTGGTATTGTGATATAAATGTATTTTGTCTTCTTCTAACCATTTGCTGTGTAGTTATCTTCTTTCCTTCATGTTGTTTTTGTTAGGTAATGGTAGGTCTCCTCTGAAAACTTTCTCCGCAATTTCCAAAATCCATGGTCCGTAATCATAGTTGTTTTCTTGAATTGTGGTTTCTCCCTTGAATATATGCCACATGAATTCAGATCCACACATGCGTAGTTCATGTCTTATCATGAACTGTTGGAGCTTTGTTATTTCTTTTACATTATGACAACCCAGGCTGTCATAGCAGATGATTTCGCGTTGTTTTGTGTCAATCACTGCTATGATCCAGTGATTACATTAACATGTATTGTAGCTAGTGCCATGGTTTTTAGGAGAAGATTTTCTTTGAATNTCATGGTTTTTAGGAGAAGATTTTCTTTGAATCTTGAGTTGATGGTGTCGAGTCCTCTTCCGTCAATCTCAGGAATGAAGAATGTGTCAAAGGTAAAAATTCTGTCTTCACTTCTTCTTGTTAATAGCTTCATGAAGCGATTGATGATTTCGTAATTATATAGC
>NW_026105860.1:0-705 GCF_025091365.1 Daktulosphaira vitifoliae
TTGATACAGGTACAGGTTTGACACGTACGTTACAATATGACACACTGCCAATTAGGAATCTTCGATGGAACTGTTGGACCAAGTCCGAGACAATGTCAAACGAAAATATGCAGAATTGCGTCATGGTTAGTCAGAGTCGTCGACTCACATTCGGAAAAATCTAGCACCAATAATCGAACCATTCAATAGGATTTCCAATGTAATTAATGTGCAGCAGCATCAGAAATAAAGAAAATAGCTATTCAAAATTAGATTTTGCACATCTTATAGAATAGTGGACAAAAATTCATTGAAAGATAAACAATACGGTCCTAGAATGCATATGGACGGTAAGCTGAGAATGGGTTATACAAACGATATAACCGTTGACAGTGACTCTATTTATTTAAATGGAACAATACACCCATTGACGATTGGACTAGTGAATTTGTTGTTTTCGAATAACTCCGTTGCGTTTACCGACGAAGATTTGGAAAAGTACAAGACAATATTGGATGAAACCGGAGTTCAACTAAACAAAAATATGACATTGAAAAAGGGAGGTGCTAAATACAATGAAGTTATCGAGGCAATGTTCAGCAGCGTAGGATTAGTACTACATCTAAGAGTCGGTGAAAAAGATTACTTATACACCCAAAGAAAAACCTCAATCAAAATTGAAAGAGAAATTTTATCAAGGGTTTATGATAATGTTTTATTAATACG
>NW_026105861.1:0-705 GCF_025091365.1 Daktulosphaira vitifoliae
ATATTTGAAGTTCACATATAACGCTTTTATTAAATCGCATTATTTCGTTAATTTACACGACTATTTAGAAATTATTCAGAGTTATAGTTTATGAGTTATAAATATTAATCTAAATCGTCGAAAGCAAAAACACAAATTTAATTAATGCAATGCATTACTGACGGAATTCTGATAACACCATTATGCAGTTGTGTGTAGTTGTTGAATCACTATACCTTTCACATACGAATAAAAGTATTATTTATTTGTAAAATCATATATATGAGCTTTGATAAATAACTTTCATTCATTAAATACTCACTGTATATGCTTATAAACTTTTGCATTAATTCCCTTATATATATATCCTAATTTTTACATGAGCGTAGCTTACAAATTTTGTTTGGGGGGACTGTTATAGTTTTAGTTGTTAAAGAGGTGGACAAGACCTTCTCATCCATTTAGACCTAAAGGACTATTGTAAGTATTTCCTATTGTGAGGATTGTAATTTTATACTATATTTTAAGTTTGACTAATGGGATTGATTAGGAAACTACATTAAGTTGCTTTAGTATTTATTCTTTACTTCCAAAAAAAATTTATTTATGATGATAAGCCCACTTTTAAAATAATTTGTTAAAAGTTTCATTTGGAATACAATTTTAATTAAAAAAAATATATAACGTGCTTACTATGGGGAAATTGCGTCATTTGGATATATTTCT
>NW_026105862.1:0-704 GCF_025091365.1 Daktulosphaira vitifoliae
AATTAATATTTTAGTGCGAATAAGTATGACAAATATTAAAACCTAGTCTGGCGTCTCGCTGGAGATTTCCATGACGTCGTCAACATTATTTGATGAAATAATCTGAACAGTAAATAACCCTATTGATGATTCTCGTGGGTTCCTGATAATGTTAACTTGCCTCTAAAACTTTATATCACTAAATTTTAACTCATAAAGTCATCACGTTACTCAATTAATCTGTTTGTTGAGATTGTAACAAAAAATAAAAACCCATCTTAATACATATTTAATATTACTGTGGTTTAATATCAACCATAAGAGGAAATAAATTAAAATTGGGAGGTCTAATGATATTTTTTTTTATATTTTTCTCCACTATAAATTATGTTTTTGTACAACAATATATATAATTTTATAGTTTTTACCAAACCAAACCCCAAGCCTCCATCAATTTCCACCTATGGAATTAACATTAGTAGAGTGTCACTGAAGTTAAAAATCTAAAGCACATTAAGTGCTACATTCGAATAATTTTTATCAATTTTTCAATATTGAATATTAAACATGTAATTACTTTTGTCATTGAATTTCAACTCCTAACTTTTTCTTTACAGCATCCCTTTAATTTCGCTAATATGGCCATTCTGTAATCAATTAAACTTTACTAATAATTTGTTTACTAAACTTAAAACATTGCTGGATACAGTTTATCATTCTGAAAC
>NW_026105863.1:0-704 GCF_025091365.1 Daktulosphaira vitifoliae
CAAAGTATTTATTGACGAATCAAGTTTGATATGATAGGTTTTAACTATAAAATTAAATCATTTTACTTTGTAATTTAATAAATTTTTTACTGTATTTGTGTGTACTACTACTAGATTATAATATTACAAATTTTTGATAACATGTTGCTATATAAATCATTTAAAGAAAAATGATTGTTAGTTTCTCCTAAATTAATAATGGATTTTTACAATTATAATCAAATTTTATTATACCCTCAATTGAGTAAATATTTTTAATAACTTTGTTTTGATTGGTTCATTTAGTTAAAGTAAATCATTAAAATTAATTCAATTCTGGATATTTCAATTGTAGAATCTTTTTAAACACCAAAAGTTACTAGGAAATGATTACTATTATTTCTATTTAAGCTATATATTACGATAAAAATGTAAAAAAAATCCAACTTTTCTGATAAATGTACTGTAAATAGTAATTATAAAATTTCCTGATTGCATATTAATCTTAACAATACCATTTTATCTATTTAATAATGTCGATTTCAAACTTGCGAGTTGAGCTGAAAGTTATGGTAATAAATTCATTTTTTTTTTATTAAAACTTTCACTTTAAAGGTAAAAAAAAGTAGGTTAAAAATGATTACTTTTAATATATTAAAAATCAAAATCAATAATAATTTGAAAACAATTAATTTTAAAAATTATATAATATATAATTAAAAGAA
>NW_026105864.1:0-704 GCF_025091365.1 Daktulosphaira vitifoliae
TCACCGGACCGGTTCTTGTCACCCGCGGTCACTCGGCGTCGCGCGACCTGTCGGACGAGGAGAGGCAGCTGTGTCGCAGTCACCATCCAGCGGTAAAGCCGGAAGTGCAATGCGACCGCGACAATTTTTCATACCAAAAAAGGACCTATGTGATCTTTGGGAATGTTACAAAAACGCAGATGAAAATGTTAAACAGAAGCTACTTCAAAACTATGAACAACATCTTAAAGAAAAAGAATTAGCAAGGACAGAAAAGGAGACTGACAAACATAGGAATGATGTATGATTTACAGGCAGTAATGCCAGTAACTTAAGGACAAGTGTCTTTATTTTATTATAAATCAAGGATAAACTGCTTTAACTTTACTGTGAGCGATTTGAACGCAAGGATGTGGTTTGCTATTTTTGGGACGAGACAGAAGGCAAACGTGGTGCGGTGGAAATCGGAAGTTGTGTCATCACTTACATTCAAGACAAATTAGCGGCTAATACAGGCAAAGCTATTGAGCTTATATTTTACTCCGATAACTGCTGTGGACACCAAAAAAATAAATATTTACTATCTGCGTATGCATATGTTGTTTTTAAAATGGGTGTTAAGTCAATCACACATAAATTTTTAATACGTGGTCACTCCCAAAATGAGGGAGATAACGTCCACAGTGTTATCGAAAAGCAAATTAAGAAGCATACTCAATCAGGTC
>NW_026105865.1:0-704 GCF_025091365.1 Daktulosphaira vitifoliae
ATAAGGAATTAAATTTTCTATTTTTTAGAATTACAATACTAAATTATTAAATATCAATTTCATTCTATATTTAATTACTATAATAAATATTTATTTATAAATTACACTTACAAATTATAAAACTTGTATTCAGGATATAAATAAGGAAATAAGATTTCTTTTTGAAAAATCCATCAATTTCTTAAAAGTAAACACTATCTACAGATTTGCATCGAAGCGTTTCTTATTATATCATATATACTTGTCCCTACTATGCCTTTTTCACATTGTGCTGCAACCCAACTGTGCTATCATTTTTTAATAATATAGTACATTAAACAAGCTTTAATTTGAAATAATTTGGAATAATTCCAAGTATTCAATTACTATACAAAAAACTAAAAAATCTATCATTTATACCTATAAGATTTTTGGCATAACGTCCGATAATTCCTAAAAATCGGATAATCATATTCTTTTCTAATCGAACTTAAAACCAAAAGTTGATTTTGATGTGTTATGTATATTAAAGGAATATCAACACATTACAATTTATCAATCTACAAATAAACTATCCAAAATTTCGATTTTTAGAAATTATCGGACGTTAAGGCCGAAAATTGAATGATTTTCGGCAAACATGATAGAGCTTTATATTATTAAAAAAGAAAAATGTTACGGTATTATAGCAACGGAACATCTCTTAAGCTATATAAAAAACCCAG
>NW_026105866.1:0-704 GCF_025091365.1 Daktulosphaira vitifoliae
TTTTTTTTTTTTTTTTTTTTTTTTTACCGCAGTGTTCAGAATAAAGTCGAAACTACTCTGTTCGTTCAATATGTGAACGGTCGAGAGTGGATTTTTTTATGATTTCTTTTTTTAAATAAACATTTTTCTCATGGTTAACCGAATTTTAAATCGAGGTAAAATTTAGTTCGCCCATGGCTGACAAATATTAACTATAAAATATATGAAATGCGATTCCTTAATAATAAAAAACTTAATTTAAAGTGATTCGAAAAATGGCTGATATTTTAACGGTGAACTAATGTTGTTCGTTATTGTTTGTTGACAGGAATTATGACCCTAACAAGTACCCCGTGTGACCTGAGTACCATGAGTCTGTTTCAAGACCTGAAACTGAAGAGGCGCAAAATAGATTCGAGGTGTAGCAGTGACGGTAAGAAACAAATTTAATACTTATTCATAATTATTATTCACTATGATATGCGCGTATTGCACTGACTAGACGATTTTCTTTTTACTCTGGTAAATAACTGGTTCATTAGATTATTTTAAACTGGTTTCACGTGCATCTTTTCGGCGGCTTTATTAAAAGAAAGTGTTTTTGTGTGCGTAGGTCAGACTTGGAATAAATACCAGGCGTGAAGTACTCGAACACTTAGTCAATCGCAGTAAATATTTCTTAGCAAAAAATGTGTACTTATTAATTAATAATATTAATTTGCCAA
>NW_026105867.1:0-704 GCF_025091365.1 Daktulosphaira vitifoliae
TTTTTAGTTAGATCTATGTGATGTTGGACATATGAATTTCTAATTCGAGATAATTCAGACGGTTCTGAATATTTAAATATATTTTGTGGAAATCCTACTTCTAATTCATTTGAATTTTCATATATTATTTCTTTTATTAATTTAAATTGTTCAATTTATGGATAATCATCGATTAAACTAATTTTTTTTAGAGCTTGACTTTACTTAGAGTTCTATAATATTGTGTTTGTTTTTCAATTTCATAAAAGTAACGATGAAATAATACAAATAAAGTTTTTAAAAATTTTAATTACGATTTCTCGAATTTTTAGACAAATTTAAATTATGAAAAAATGTAACATTATATTAATATTATTCATTAATTATTAAACATTATAGTATAAGATTTTCCTATAGAAAATCGTATTAGTAAAAACAGACTCAAAAAATTTTGAAGGTAACATTTTTTATATGAAACTCAGAAATGTTTGGTTCACTTGAGTACGCATAAATATTAATATAACAATTACTTCAAATTAAATTGGAGTAGAATTTGTAATATATTTCGAATCAGTGAAAATAAATTATCGGAATACAATTAAAATAATTATATAAACATTATTCAAAATTTTTTCAATTGTGTTAATTAAAGTCGTTATTATTTTTTAAAAGAAAAAATTTTATCTTGTATTACATTTATATAAATCAAACCTTATTTTAAATAT
>NW_026105868.1:0-703 GCF_025091365.1 Daktulosphaira vitifoliae
CTAGTTTTATTAAAAAATCTATTTTAATATAGTTGTGTAAAGCAAAAGCTCTATTCTAATCAAATGAATTAATTTAAAAATGATTATGAATATTTGAAATGTAATTAATATACCATTTAAAAAATTACAAATTTCAAAAATTCCTTACCTTTAATTTTAGATTTTAAAAAGTGAGAGCTGTTATGAAATGCAAAGAATTTTTTATTCATTGTTTTATTGACAACAAAAAATGAGTTCTTATGTTTTTCTAATTCTACTGTATATGCTTTTATTTGATCAAAATTTTTAATTAATTTGTCGTAAAATATTTCTATATTATTTTCGTCTAATTTTACTATCTCAAAGCTGTAATCCAATTTATTAACTTTTAATATTTTTTTTGTTTTTTTGGACAGTAATTCGCTCATTTCATTGAATTGCGATATAGTTTTTTGATTAAACAGAATCAATAAACTTTTAACCACTGATAGTATACATTCTATGTCGTGTATGACAAAATCTGCAAACATTTTCAAATTCATAAAGTCCTGTAAATGTATAATTAATGTATAGCCTAAATTAATCATATTTTCATAAAAAGTTTTGGCTTTTTCATGATGAGTGCTAAATCTATTAACATCAATTGAGTTAACAAATATTGAATTGTAATATTGTATAAATGTTATTATAGGATGTAATGCTGCAATTTGTACTAACATTTCAA
>NW_026105869.1:0-703 GCF_025091365.1 Daktulosphaira vitifoliae
AACGTAATAGGTTTAGCTAATTTTTCCTTCAGCGTTGACACCCGGTGCGTGTACTCGGTAAAAAAGGACCAGTCGCCCGTTTCCGCATAAATCCCCAAGGCCTTTTCGCATATCCATTATGTCCGTTGTAAACAAATTGTAACCGTTCCGCCCGTCTCATTACTTTGACTGGAAAATCATGTAATAATCGAACTGTACCGAAGAAGGGTTCACTCTCCCCACGGTACTCCTCGGGGGACACGCGGCCGCCGACGTCGTAGTGCATTATATTTTGGCTTGTGCTCTAATTTTTTTTTATTGAGAGGTGCTCGCTTTAGCTGCCTCTATTAATCTTCCATGTTAATAACTCGGTCGTTACATGCGCTGACGTGCGCCCGTCCACAGTAATATTTCAATAATAATAACTACAATAACAATAACAGTAGTAATTAGGCTGTACAATGACGACGTGTCCTCCTCCGACATGAGCAATAAGAGCGACCGAATGAGCCGTCGTGCTTTTCGGTCCCGAACGATTCACTTGTATAATTGCGTTGCGTTTCGTCATGTCTTCACTATTATTATTATTATTATTATTATGCGAACGCCATTGTTATCGGTAACGGATTTATTGTGATCGATTTTTTTTTTTAACTCGGGTTAAAAGCGCCCGGTACTTTCCCTTTTTGTTCGCCGATGCGGTCGTCTGTAGTTTTTTGGGTCA
>NW_026105870.1:0-703 GCF_025091365.1 Daktulosphaira vitifoliae
AATTTGTATTGATCCATACATTTTTTAAGAATTTTATAGAATTATAAAATAAAAAATATAAAAAAGAATGTTTTTACAAAATTTGTATTTTTTTATTAACATTAATGCCTGTTTTGATAATGAAAAAAAAATAAAGTTCGAAATTTATATTATATTAATATACTTCATATTGAAGTAATGTAAGCTTTAATTTGACATGTTTAAAGGACGCAGTATTTTCGTAATATTTTCAAAAATTAAGTTGAAAAAGTTTTAATTTTTATACGTATGTTTCAAGTTTTGAATGCCCCTTGTATAAGGGAAAATTGTCCGATTAAAAAAAAAAGTATGTTGATTAAAAGAGATATACATAATGTATTTAGTAAAAAAATATTTGTGGTGATACATACATAACCCAACTACGGCAGCTATTTTCACATAGAAGATAATTCCTCGGGACAATTTTTTTCATTTTATAGTACATGACATAAGCTTTAATTTGATATATCTTAAAAGAATGCAGTATTTCCGGAACATTTTCAAAAGTTAATTTTCATAAAAATTTTAAATCTCCCCAGTGAACAGGTTAAGTGTTAAATTTTCAAAAAAATGATATCAAATAAAAGGAAAATATCTAAGGTTTGAATATAAAAAAAATAACAAAATTTATCAATTTTAAAAACTGTAATTTTTTTGGAAATTTCCTCCATTTACGGGGAACGAG
>NW_026105871.1:0-703 GCF_025091365.1 Daktulosphaira vitifoliae
AAATACGAGGTAAAACTATTGTTTAAAATTGGAAATTATTTTATTTCATCTATAAAATATATTTATTATATTAATTTTGTTTACAGTATAATTTTAGTTTGGAAAAAAAAGTGTTGGAAAAAATGTCAATTTGGAGTAAATTGCGAGAAGATTCCATAACTAAACGCCATGTTCAAGTTGAAGAGTTAAAAAAATTAGATTCACTTAATTTGCATAAATTGACTTTGATAGATTCATCACACCAAAATATACAAGTTTTACAGCCAATTCCTGCTCAAAATAACTCTAAGGTGTCTTCAAATGAACCCATAATTTCAAAAAATATTAATATATCAGATTTTGAATCTGATACATCCAGTCCATTTGATAATATGGAATTGAAAACTATTAATGATTTAGAAGAATTAGCTACTGTTTTAAAACCTACATCAATTCCTTCAACAATTCAATATGATAGTTCTCAGATCAAAAATTCAATAATTTCTCAATATAATACAAAATCTACTTTTAATGAACATATAGATGATAGTTATATAGTCTATCAATCTGTTAATCCTAGTACACATATAACTCAACCATTTCATACTATTCCTAATACAATGTTGAGTAACAATAAAAACACACTAAGTGTACCTTTTGTTAGTATGTCAAATGTACTTTTAGAACTACAAGATGACCTTAACTCAATAAAAGATAATCAAGA
>NW_026105872.1:0-703 GCF_025091365.1 Daktulosphaira vitifoliae
TATATATATATATATATATATATATATAAAAGTTCGTAGTTTAAAAACGTTGGTGTTTATAAATAGTCACGCCGACTATTTATAAACTAAGTTTTTTATTTTATTTATTAATATTATCAGAGCTGTGAATTATATACATTTAAACATATTGTTAAGTTAATTTGAACACACCATTAGTCAGTACATTGATTTGAAAACTGATTAGTGATTTCCCGATGTCTCAGTTTTGGATGTGATTACATGGGTTAATTCCTCTCAGAAAATAAAAAATATTACTACGTTACTATACAATCTGAAGCTGCAGAAGCTTAGAACCCTTCAAAATGTATAAAAGCATATAATTCATAGCCCTGAATGTTATATATTTATTTACTGCTTATAAACATATATTTTTAGGGGTGCCTTGTAAAACTGACACGGAATAAATGTATATGACACAATATTTCAAGACTGAAAATTGACGTAGAGCTGTTTATTCTCACTAATAAACAAGTATAGCCCACTAAAATGAAAAACAAGAATAATGCACAAAATGTTATTAATTAACCAGTTACCAATATCGTATTTGTTTGACGACGAGCGGGAAAAAATAAGCGATATTTGAACAATGCATATCAAAAGATGTCGCGAAGATGACCAACATATATTCAAACCATATGTAGTCTGTATAAGTGTTAAGTAAGTAAGGAAACGGGTTTCTATT
>NW_026105873.1:0-703 GCF_025091365.1 Daktulosphaira vitifoliae
TAAAATGTTTTTTAGGGCTAACATAATTTAAAATAATTGACTACAGGAGGGTTTACATAATATGTAATTTTTATACATTATTTGTAATTTTAACAATTAGTACAAAAGAACTACTTGCGCGGCCAGTTTAATTATAAGATATATTAATTATTGGACTATTCGACTATTGGATCAAAATTATCGCTAATATAAAAAAAAGCATCGTTTCGATACAATGTACGTACTAAATATACTAATTAAATGTAATAAATTGAATTTTCCTTAGTAATTGTGTAATTATTTTCTATTTGTTAGTTAGTACTTCGCTATTGATACATTTTTCTATATTTAAAAACACAAATAACTATTTTTAAAAATATAAAAATTATCTATTAAGCTTGACATAATTTTAAGCTTCCTATAAGTACAGGCTGGAGAATATTTCTAACTGTAAACTCCTATTTGAGTTGTATAAAAGTTATACATAACTTTTGATACAATTAACATTTCGCTATAATTTTTTTTAAAAATAATTCATTCATTCTTAGATTACGTTAATAATATATTTTTATTTTTTGTTTTTAATAATAAATAAAAATATACTTGGCACGTTGCTTATAAAAATTATTAATGGGTCGATAACAATTTTAGGATGTTTTCAATGATTTACAAGCATTTTAATACATAGTGTATATATAATGCCAGTGGAGTAAGTGTTATAAAA
>NW_026105874.1:0-703 GCF_025091365.1 Daktulosphaira vitifoliae
AATCTTTTTATTTTAAGGTTCTGTATAACATTTATCGATAAACAATTAAAATTTTGTATAATTCTTAATTATCATTACTCAAATTTTAACTTTCTAACATAAATAATATAAACCACACTTTTTTTTTATATTGAAATATATAAGTATAAAATTATACAAATGTAATACAACGAATATCAACTAAAACTTGTATTTTTGTAAAATAAATACTAACTTTATCACTTTTCTAGGAACGCCTTGTTAAATAAACAGTGACGTTTTATAATTGTCCTGACATATTAATTTAATAAATGGAAAATATTTCACGAGGAAGGTGAAATAAGGAGATCAGTAACAATAGGCGAGGACGTTATTGGAGAGGTGGAAATTTTTAAGCATTTAGGCTCAGTTGTGTAAAAGGATGTAAGACACAGGATTAAATGAGGGTGGTTGAAGTGGAGAGAAGCGTCTAGCGTCTTGTGCGATAAAAGGATTCCAATGAGGTTGTAAGGTAAATTCTACAAGACTGTAGTGAAACCATCTATGATGTTTGATTCAGAGTGTTGGGCGGTTGATAAGAATGTAGAGCAGAGAATGAGTGTAGCTGAGATGAGATAGCTTAGATGGATGAGTGGAGTGATTCGAGAAGATAGGATAAGGAACGAGCATATAAGAGGATGTATAGGTGTTGCGTCAATCGTGGATAAGATGACAGAAAATAGAC
>NW_026105875.1:0-702 GCF_025091365.1 Daktulosphaira vitifoliae
CAACTACGAAATACTGTCGAACCGGAATACTCGGACCACTACTATTTGTGTTGACATTCCACGGCGATGGACCGAGTTATTGTATTGTTTTATTATAATAACCGCCACCGGTTTGATTGGTCAACGCCGCCAGTTGTCAGTTTCCGGTGTTTATTTATTTGATCGTTGCGCGCGTTCGCTCGTGATGATAATAATAATAGAACGACCCGGTGGAATTTTAAACGATCCACTCCCCTCGACGTCTGAGTTTGTGTGATATTATTGTTGTTGTTATAATATTTTCTTGGCCGTCAGCAATTAACGTTAGTGAGAGACCCCCACACACACACGAGCGCTTCGTGACTAGGTCCTAACGATTCATTGTTGTTGCGTTTCCTATGCGTGTGTACGGTGGCCATAGGATGCCTATGGTTTGCCGTGTGTGTCTACCGTGTATGTGTTTTTTATCAGGAATCCGGCTCGCTTTCCCGGAATGGTGTGCCGGGCAAGAGGACCCCGAGGGGTACTGCTGCCCACACACGCGTGTACTTTGCAGTAATGATGTTACGGGCGAGTGACGGTGAACTGCATGCAAAAAGGACGTGCAGAAACAAAATATGAAAACGTTTCACAGGACTCGGCGACGGTGTAATCTAAACTCGTCATTGTTTTATTGAAATTTTATATGTGCGGATAATAGAGACCGACAGTGACGTTTGTTAG
>NW_026105876.1:0-702 GCF_025091365.1 Daktulosphaira vitifoliae
AACACATTCAATGTCTTTGATAAGACTTTAGATTTATAAAATCATGTTAATTTCATAATTTACCTCAAATTTCTAGTCTTTTCTGCACACAGAACGAAAATTATTTTGTTCTATTCATCAAAATTATAAATGTAATAACAAATGAAATTGTACATTTGTAAGGTGTGCCCGTCTATGACATAAAATTTTATATTTGATATTTAAAGGGCTTCATAATGTTAATATTTTTTTAATTCTATGACGTCCTTAAGATTCCAAATTTAATCAAAATATCAAGATTTGTTTGAAAAAGAAATTATTTAGAACTAAAGGCGTTCTTCAAAAAAATTCCGTCCATTTATTATCTTGCAAGAATTTTACATTAATTAATGAGTTATAATGACTTCTTTCGATGTTCTTTTATTAAACTTCGTTTAAGATTTCTCTTTATTTATAAAATAGATATTTTGGAATGATTAGTAAAAAATGTATAAGTCAAAATTGTAATAAAACATTCTTTATAATTCATAAAAAGTATATTTAAAAACACAATTATTTAAAGAGCTAAAAATCGTTTTAGATCAAGCCAACATTTATTTGAGATCAACTATGATCCTCTGGTATTAGGTTGGCTTTAAAACTCGAAAGAAAACACTAATAAATCCTACACTTATTTTAAAAGACTTATATATTATTATAAGACTAATATTTCAACAACGATCT
>NW_026105877.1:0-702 GCF_025091365.1 Daktulosphaira vitifoliae
ATCTAAAGATTTGCATCGAAGCGTTTTTATTGATAGTCATTTTAAACACTGTCAGATATCATTATACTTGATCCAACTATGCCATGTCACTACTGTGCCGCGACCACCCTGTGCTGGGTTTTTTTGGTAACATGTTGCTATATAAAACACAAATGTAAAAAAAATAATATTTTTTATTTTCACCTGAATTTAACAATCGACTTTTACAATTATAATCAAAATTTATAATTCGTTTATTTGAGAAAATCTTTTTAACAACTTTTTTTTCATTGGTTTTTTTAGTTAAATTAAATCATTAAAATTAATTAAGTTCTGAATATTTCCATTGTAGAATCTTTTTAAACATCAAAAAATAATTAGAAATGATTACTATGATTTCTATTTAAGTGATCTATTACGATGAAAATGCAAAACAAAATTGAGCTTTTCTGATAAATTTACTATAAATAGTAATTATAAAACTTCCTGGCTACATATTAATTTTAACAATACAATTTTTTTAATTCTCATAATGTTTTCTATTTAATGATGTCAATTTCAATCTTGTAAGTTGAGTTAAAAGTTATAGCAGTAAATTCATTTTTTTTTTTTATTATAAACTTTCTCTTTAAAGGACGAAAAAAATAGGTTAGAAATTATTACTTTTAACATATTAAAAATAAAAATCAATAATAATTTGAAAAGAATTAATTATATAAATTA
>NW_026105878.1:0-702 GCF_025091365.1 Daktulosphaira vitifoliae
TTTTTTTTCTCTCTTCTGTAGTATGTATATTGTCAAAACGAATGCAACGATATAAAAATAAAAAAACGTTTATAGGACATTGCTAAAGAAAAAATTGAAGGTCCATCTAATCCTATAATTCTTCAATATTCAAATGAGCAGCTCGATAAACGCCAGACATCAATAATATTAATAAAATATGTAATTTCTGTTATATCAGTATCTTGGGCATCTCTAACTCTTTTATAATTTTTTCGTATGTTCAAAATATAAATATTTGTATTTTTTACTAAAATATCCATTAATTTCTCATCAAAATATAATTTAAACGCGTCGTGTGGTGTTTTAGCATTTTTAGCTACACTTTTCACACCAGGTAAATGAGTAAATATATTATGTTGCCTCGTCCGACCACTCACTTTTATTGGTTCCTTATTCCATTTGTTTTTTTATCTTTACTAAAATAAAAAATAATTGCTTCACTTATATCATTCACTTCGTCATCGTCTGAAGACGTACCTAAATCTGATTCCGTATCATGTTCACTTTCTTCAACATAATCTTCTTCGTCGTCTTCAGAATTATCGTCAGATAATGGCTCTTCTTCTTGTCTCAAAAGTTCTGCTTCTAACTCACTATCTGTGATAATTTTTTCCATAATTATAAAATACTAAAATTGATATAGATTTGGTAACATAAACAATCATGCGTTTGACTGTCCGC
>NW_026105879.1:0-702 GCF_025091365.1 Daktulosphaira vitifoliae
TTTTTTGTAAAATTTTACTAAGAATTAACAGTTTTTGATCTATAAACAGACTATTTGTAACTCGATTTGTAGTTTTAATACGAAGAATCTAATCTTTGTACAATCTAATAACTTCCACTTTTAATGTAATGTAATTGGTGTTTTAGTTTACAAGACATTTTGCAAACTATGAGTTATTGCTATTTTTTTGAATAAAAGGGGTAAAGTACTGTGTCGACTACTAAAATAAATCCCCTGGGAGAAATTACCTATAAAGTCGTTAAATGGAATCCATGCCTAAATATCTCTGGGTATGAATACATTTCTATTATACCACATATGGTTGAGAAGCTGACGAACTATAAAAAATAACGATTATGTAGATTCAACGGCTTTGTCATTTCTCAAATGTCAAGGCTATAATGTGTCCAAAGAAAATAAAAAATAGCGTTTAGCATACAAATCTAGCTGTACATCGAATAATTGCTAAAATTAAATTTTATATTTAAACAAATGTCTAAGCTTTTTAGCCAGAATACATTATTTTACTAGTAGTAACTTTTTTTTTCATTTGTGAACAAAAAAAGTAGAATAATGTAAATTTACTTTTACCATTTATTAAATCTTTTAGTTAATTAATAACAATGTATTATATGGAATTTTTAATACTTGATTGACAATATTTTTAGTTTCTTCTTATACTAGAAGTTTTTGGTTTCTATA
>NW_026105880.1:0-702 GCF_025091365.1 Daktulosphaira vitifoliae
AATTGCCGATTGGGGTAATTGTGTGTTTGTATGTTTTTGTTTTTTGACATTTTTCACATGCTTTTACCCATGATGTTATATATTTTTTCATTGATTTCAATACGAATCGTGGTTTAATTTGGCTAAGAGTTCCTTTTATTTCAAGATGAGATAAGTTATGAATAGTTGAAAATACTTTTCTTTGTAGTAATGGTAGTGTGATTGGTCGTATTTTACCAGTGCTTCTGTCGCATTTAATTTTTCGGTCACCTTCTATTTCCATGTCTTGTTTTTTAGACTAGTATCGGTTAATATGTAATCTTTATCTTGTGCGTTGGCGATTTCTTCTATTAAGTTTATTGGGTCAGATGTATTTGATACGCTTTCGACTTTTGAAAGATAGTATGCTGTGATGTTGTTTGATCCGGAAATGTGCTGTATGTTAGTAATTGTGATATAAATGAAAGTTTTCGTTGCTATCGTTCAGATGCTTTTTCTAGTTTTTGTTTAAAAACATGAACATAATGGTTTGTGGTCTGTATAAATTGTAAAGTCCTTGCCTTCTAATAAGTGAGTGAAATGTCTACAATAATCGTATATGGTTAGAAGTTCTCTATCATAGGTCGAGTATCGCTGCTCAGTAGTTATTAGTTTGCGACTGTGAAAGCCTAGTGGAAGCGATTTATTATTAATTATTTGGTGTACAAATCCACTGATTGCCCT
>NW_026105881.1:0-702 GCF_025091365.1 Daktulosphaira vitifoliae
TTTTTATACATCCATACATTTTTCAAAAATGATTCAATTAAAAAAATTGATGGATTATTCCAAAAGCTACATGATCAGCTATTTCCTTATTAATATCCTGAATGATAAAGGGATTATTAAAAGTATTATTTCTCATAAAAAAATTGTGTTGATCCATACACTTTTCAATAAGTCATAGCATTATAAAGTTAAACATCAAAGCTAAATGTAAAAAATAAAATCGAGAATTTTCACACAAAAATTGCATTCGATAGCCATTTTCATCATAAAAATAAAGTAAAGTCCGAAATTTTTTTTTTTCATAATAAAGTACTTTATTTTCAAAAGTTAAGTTGAAAAAATTCTACTTTCTATATATATTTTTTAGATTTGATGCCCCCCGTATATAGGGAAATGGTCTGATTTAAAAAAAAAAGTATGTCTAAAGAAAGATGTATATAAATACTACTTTTCATGAAAAAATTACATTGATCCATACATTTTTTTAAAAGTTATAGTATTTTAAAGTAAAAAATGTAAAATATAAAATCGAGAAATTTTACACAAAAATAGCATTCGGTAGCCATTTTCACCGCGAAGACAAGTTCAGAGGTTAATTTTTTTTTTTTCATAATAAAGTAAATTACATTAACTTTAATTTAAGATATATATAAAAGTGTCAGACCTTTGGAACATTTTTAAAAGTTAATTTTTTGTGAAAAA
>NW_026105882.1:0-702 GCF_025091365.1 Daktulosphaira vitifoliae
GACGACGATGGCAAGTTGGTCATGGTTACCGAACAAAGAGGCACTCTGGAGGCCGGAAGACGGGGTCATGTAGTTATAAGAGTGAGTATTTACAATATTTGTAACTCCTAGGGGTGCGATTGTAGGGTTCCGTCACTCGATCGATTATGAATAAAAATCATTATTATTGTAGGGAACGCCAGAAAGACTGATGCTTCAATTGATCGAGGAGAACTCGGTTATTGATCCCACATACGTAGAAGACTTCCTCTTGACCCATCGTACTTTTATTAAAAATTCTATGGAAGTAGCAAACCAACTGTTGAATTGGTTTAGTGAACCGTCCGCCAGAGATCGGGTCACGAGGGTAGTTCTTTTATGGGTCAACAATCACTTTACGGATTTTGAAATGGACCCTGTTATGATGGAATTCGTGGAAAAGTTTGAAGCGTGCCTGGAAGAGAACAAAATGAGTGGACAAATGCGATTGTTAAATATTGCATGCGCCGCAAAAGCAAGAGCCAGGTGCGTCACATTGGCCAGACCGTGTCGAGATCAGGTGCTACACTTTTCCATATTAGGAGGATACGAAAGAGGATTCGGCATATTTATATCCAAGGTAATCAATTATTTATTCTTTATTATGCGAATACAGTGAAGTAATAAAGTATTTCGTCTGCAGGTGGACAAGGGTTCAAAAGCAGAAGAAGTTGGTCTTAAACG
>NW_026105883.1:0-702 GCF_025091365.1 Daktulosphaira vitifoliae
ACCCTAAGCTTTAATACAAAACAAAAGAACTTTGGCAAAATAATTCTACGTAGGATAAGAAAAATTATTTAAAAAAAATTTTTGGAGGGATATTAGTGTCGTTGTAAGAACCTCTGGGTCTTCAATGTCCACACTTATTAATTCACAAGCTTTTGAGCGTTAGAGGAGCTTCAAATGTCTATGTGTCTAGAAAAACAAGGTAATAAAAGTTTTTTTTTTCTCTTTTTTTTTTATCGTACCTCATGTATGTTTTTTTTTTATTATGGCACTTAGTAGCATACTATTTTATAAGGATTTTTTCTTCTTTTTTTCTTTATAATGGAATGAGTATTAGTTTGTGTGTTGTACCAGAGTTAAAATTTTTTTTTCCCAAAAAGAAGTAAAAAAAAAAATAATAATTAAGTTTATATGCCAGTATTTTTAACTCTACTNCCAAAAAGAAGTAAAAAAAAAAATAATAATTAAGTTTATATGCCAGTATTTTTAACTCTACTTATGATTTATATAGCCCTTTAATTTTCTTAATCTAATTCCTCCCTTATTCTAAAATACATAATTATTATACTTTTTCTTTTTTTTTTTTTATATATCTTCTTTGTTGTTGATAACTGTTATTATTTATATACTTTGTCGAATGGCTTCTTGTTCTTTACGGTTAATTTCTAGTTCGCACTAAAGTCTGTCATAAAAATAAAAGAGGAG
>NW_026105884.1:0-702 GCF_025091365.1 Daktulosphaira vitifoliae
TAATTCATTCATTCCTGATTTATACCCAGCTTTTAATCCAAGAACCTGTTCAACATCTCGATTCACCTCAAGTGTTTTATCGGCTTCTCTCCAGTTAGTTGCCTAGATAAATAAATAAAAACTAAAATAATGAAGTAGACATAGAATACATAAAACAAAATAGTAAAAGATTATCATTTAAAATAAATTATTACATGAGACAAAAAAATTCTTAATTATTAAATTTTTATGAAAAGCGCTGCAAACTAAAAAGGCTAAAATTAATTATAGCAAAATGGTTAAAAATAACTTACTTGAGCTTTCAGCTTGCCACTGTATGGGTGTTTAATAATAGGGGGAAATTCTGTTAAAAATTCTGAAAGCTTATTATTTATTTTATTCCTTATTGTCCTAGCAGAATATTCTAATTTATCAGATGCAACCCAACAGGGTACAATATTATGAGCATCAACTTGCACAACTGGAATTTCTGATCCAACACTTTTAGCAAGCTGCTTTACCCATGACATATGCTCTCGAAGAGGCATGAAATCAACTACNCATATGCTCTCGAAGAGGCATGAAATCAACTACAATGACACCTAATTTATGTTTTTTAACAAAGTCAGGTAAGACATCAGTTGCACAACCAATCAAAAAATGAAATTGTATATTTAATGAATTGCATTCAGCTTCTAATTCTTTTAAACCTAGAAAACATAA
>NW_026105885.1:0-701 GCF_025091365.1 Daktulosphaira vitifoliae
AAAAAACGCTTTTTATTTAGAAACCCTTTTTATCAATATTTTATTTATAAAACGTAATTATAAACAAGTAGAATAAAAAAAATATTATAGATAAGTTGAACAAGGAAGTTCACAAAACAAAAATGTATGTATTGTATATTTTTCATATTTTAACTGTTAATGATTGTGTTAGCATTTCATGAATATTATTTCAGAAAGGTATATAATATATGTGTTTATACATTGGTACAGGTCTTCAACTATCAAATAGCAAAATAACTTATTTCAATGTAAACAAATTTGTTCATAAACATATATTTACTTCGAAAAAAAAAAAGATAATTTTTTATATGTTTGAATAGTGATGGAACTTTGAAATTTTTCATTTTAACATTTTTTCCGCTTGTTAAAATTTTAAGAAAATGAATCGAGAATTATTTAATAATCGTGATATTAACTAATAATGTATAATAATAACTGATATAAATTGCGATTTTGATAATTAATAATTATCAGTTATCGGACATATTTTGAAATTTAAATTTCAATAAATGTTCATTTGTTAAAATAGATTAATATAAGGATGGGAAAATTAACAAATTTGGAAATCGTATGATGAATTCAATTTTTCTCAAAATCATACATAGCAACACATACTTACGAACACATAACCCGATTGTGGTACATTTTGCTATTCACTAGATTACTTTATATCCGCGCGC
>NW_026105886.1:0-701 GCF_025091365.1 Daktulosphaira vitifoliae
ATAAAATTTTAAAATTTAAAATTAATTTCATTGCTTACTTAAACATAAATTTTCATTTTGTTATATCTTAAATACACTGTCATTTTTTTTCAGAAATCAACGAATTAAGTAAATAATATTTTATAGGTTTTCGATACTACCATTGGTAGTTTATGGGATGCGAGTGCTAAAACATGAAGCTTAACAAAAAGTAATCTCTTACTACTTGTTTGACGTAGCTTCAAGGCTGAAATGATACAGTAATAATAACAAATAAAAACATCGCTTCATTACGTGCCACAGAGTGATAGGTCTATGCCATCAGTCTTATCAAACATCTTCTATCACATTCGTCTGTGTCAAACGATTATTTTTTTACTATGATTTATCATAAAAACTTTCTAAAATGCCTATACTTAATCATAATTATTGAGGTTAACAAAATATGATTAAGAGAATGAAAACAATTGAAATTTATTTTAACATAAATAATGATATCGCTTCTCTGATATTTCAGTAACTGAAATCAATTTCTCCCTTTCAGTGATCATGTAAAGTATACATCGTAATATTTAATAAAAAAATGTCAGAGAAAAATTTTTTTAGAATTTATTCTTTTTAAAAATCCATCACTCGAACTTTTCATTTAACACTTAAAATGGCGTATATGCTGTTATCATTATATAACTAGTATTGTTTTTTGAGCAAGTCAAAAGTTAAAT
>NW_026105887.1:0-701 GCF_025091365.1 Daktulosphaira vitifoliae
CTTTGTGCCATATTTTTCGTATATTGAGCGCCCGCTTTTATCACAATAATACTAGTATTTTTCGTTCATTATTGTTTCAAGTTTATTTTATGAATTATTTTTAACTTTTTAGTTCGATGTGCTTTAAAAGCGTGTTTTTTAGTTTTTTTAAACTATATTTTTAATATACAAGTTTATAAAAAAATGTTTTCTAAGACTTAAAAGTACACAATTTTTCTACAGCCTAGATATAGCATGGTCTGGATGGAATAGACATTTTAATGGTGATTACTCACAGTATGTTGGAAAATATGAAGGAATGGAAAATAATATGAACATGCATTCTAAAATTAAAGCACAGTATTTATCTGCAATAAATAATATTAGAGATTGGCATAATGCAAAACCCCTAAAAGAAATTAAAGAAGTAAATAATTTTTAAATAAACAATAATAAATAAAAAATATTAGTTTTTGGAATTTTGCCATAGTACCTTGTTTTAATTAAATATCAATACAACAGTTATTGATAGCATAATATCTAATAATAGTATGATACTTTTATCATTGATCACTTAATAATTCAAAAAATATATTAGAAATATTACTTATGTTTTTTTTAATTTATAAATTATGAAATAATTTTCATGCTCATCCATTATACGAGTGAGTAATTTAGGGATGGATATTTGAAAACTGCGATCATTCGCATTCTTGCTAACC
>NW_026105888.1:0-701 GCF_025091365.1 Daktulosphaira vitifoliae
GTCCGCCGAGGCGATAGACTTTATCCGGAAGTTATTAG
Organism: Daktulosphaira vitifoliae; assembly: GCF_025091365.1. Lineage (NCBI taxonomy): Eukaryota > Metazoa > Arthropoda > Insecta > Hemiptera > Phylloxeridae > Daktulosphaira > Daktulosphaira vitifoliae. The sequence goes on from NW_026105888.1 coordinate 39, forward strand.
TGAGAGATCCGAGGGAGAGACTTACGGCCAAGGAATGCTTAAAACACCCTTGGTTGGCCAATCTTAGGAAATCGTCGAGCATCAACATCTCGGTACCCGCCAGACGTTCAGGTTGCAACACTTGCGCTAATTCGGTGTCGTCGACGATACTATCTAAGCGAACTGGATTACAACAATCTTACTTATCGAAGTCACGGGAAGCTCTATTCGAAAAAATCGTTTCCAAGCACATCCGACAGAATGAACAGAAAAAGTTTGGGCTACTTGGTGAATCACAATATGTGTCGGCTAGGATGTGCGAGAGTCACACGTCGTTGGTGTCCCGGTCGAGACACGGAGGTCCTAGAACATTCAGCAAATCTAAAGAAAAACTTTACGGGCTTAAGAGCTTGTCTAAGTCACAAGACATGTTAGACGTTTGCAAAAGTATTAAAGACTTAAATGAAGTAGATAAAATTGCTACGGTCGGCAGCCTTTTGATGAGCCTGACGGGAGTGTCAACATTGCCAAACTCATTGTGTTCGTCAACGGCAAATATATCGGTTTCGCAAAGTCATATACCCGAAAATGTATCTGACGCAGCTGAAAGTACCACAGAAGACGATAAAGAGAATGTAGAAAGAAATGGCGAAGTCCCTAGACCTCCATCACCTGCTAGCAGTA
>NW_026105889.1:0-701 GCF_025091365.1 Daktulosphaira vitifoliae
TTTAAATATGAGCAAATAAGTTCATAAACTGGACCATCATATTTAATTGATTCCTTCAGATTATTAAAATGAATTCTCAATGACGCAGTATTTCTATATTTCTCTAAAAATTCACAACGAAATTTTTTGGTACGATTCATTTCATTTTTTAAACCACTTTGGAATTTCTCATGGAACTCAGATAATTCGTTAAGATATATTTTTGCTTCTACTTCATTCATCGTCTTTGTAATTTCATTCGGACCAATATTTAGATATTTCAAATAATAAAATAATTCCGTTAAAATAGTAGCTGTTATATGCAGGCTATTGTGTGCATTTTTAGAATACTCCCAAATATATAATTTTTTTAGTATTGACAAAGCAGATAATAAAGATTTTAGCATATTAACAGACAACGATACTGAATTGCGCAGTTGATTTATGCATTCTACTGACTGTTTATAATATATGTTAATAGTACCTTTAAATTCTTCATTTCTACAAAATTTGATTATGGTGGACAATAAACATTCATAGTTCTTAAGTATTTCGGTATACCTACACCTTATAAATTGTTCAAAATATTTTTCTATTTGGTTTAAGTTTTCGGAGTTCACTTCACTTTGAAATAATATACTCGCGTCTATTTTTTCACGATTTTTTATGATAATTTTAATATTCTTAAAAGGCTCCATAAAATGACGTTTTGAAAATAATTT
>NW_026105890.1:0-701 GCF_025091365.1 Daktulosphaira vitifoliae
TTTCGTATGCTGTTTGGCAAAATATTGGTTCGTAGTACATCATCATTAGTGGTATATCAAACCACCTGTATAACTCTAATGTTTTAATGTGATTTATTTGTATTTCAGTCCCTAACATTACAGACAAAGCCATGATTTTAATTCCACATTCTAAATCTTTTATTCTGAATTGAATTGCTTGTTTTAATAAATCATTTCGCGTCATTTTGTCCGAGTTTTTTGGAGATGAGGCAATTTTTTTAAGGTGGTCTATTTGTGAAATTCCAAAATCAATTTTCATTAGATCATCATACACTATCTGCAAATTATTTTCGTCTCGCAAGTATTCTATGATAACGCATTGACCAATGTAGGGAAGTATTAAAAGCGGTAAAAAACTAAAAATAGTCATATTGAAATATTCTTTTTATGTTAGTAAGAATTATAATTTTAGTTGCTGTTTACTTAGACAATTAAGAACGTTATAGGTATATGCAATTTATCAATTTAACTATTTTATTAATAAGCAAGTCTAAATATCAATAATTTTTATAAATTTTGAATTTTTGTATACTTTTTTAAACTGTTATCAAATTATACATTTAAATTACTCATTCAAAGCCATATTTTATTTAACATGTGATTTTTATTGCGTATGTTTATACAGAGTGTTACTTTAAGTTTTCACTCATAATTTTAATCTATTTCATTATTGATTAGAA
>NW_026105891.1:0-701 GCF_025091365.1 Daktulosphaira vitifoliae
ATGTGCACATTATATGAACATACTTAAACTAATTCAAATAAATGTTACATTAAATATAAAGTTTACAAGTAATTTTCCTTTTTTTTATATAGTTTTTGTTAAATCTTAGTAATTTAGAAATTAAATGAAAATAATTGTTATATATTATAATAGTAGGTATTAAAATAAAGTAATTAAATATTTTATAAATGGTAAATAATAAGATAATAAAAGTATGATTTAATAAGTTTAAGCTAATGTAATATTTAAAATATAGTATAAAATAATAAAATGATAAGTATAAGTGAATGATAAAAATGTTATGAATTTAGTAAAAAAATAATTAAATATGATAAAAATTTTTATTCTTTTATTTTGTTTTATTTTTCATAGTATAATAAATAGAAATGATGACAAAGAATTAAAATAAATAAAACATCTAAAAATTAAACATGTTATTAAAAAAATTGAAGTCATGAAATTAAAGATTTTATTTCTTGAATTTATAATGTTTTTGCAAAACGAATTAGATTTTTTTTGTTTTAGAAATAAATAATTACATAAATAAAATGTACAATTTTAGCAATAATATTATAATCTCTTGCTTTTTAACATGGTGTAAAGATATCAGAAAATATTTTTTAATATTTAATATCACAGCTATAATAAATAGACAAATTTTTACAATGAATAAAAATAAAAAAAATGCATAATGATAGAAG
>NW_026105892.1:0-701 GCF_025091365.1 Daktulosphaira vitifoliae
AATTTCGTAGAAAACATGAATAAACACTAATTTTGTTTTCGTGTAATTAAAAAAAAAAAACAGATTTAGCGTCACACAACCACCAATCACAATTTTCTTCTTAATTTGCACATTATTATAAAATGTGTACACAAATTACATTAAGACATATTATACTTAGTATTTAGCGGTAGGATAGTTTGAACAAATTTTAATTAACAAAAAAACAAAAGGGTTTATTTGTGGTACGGCTAAAAAATATGCACATCATTTGACAGCGCATTTATTAATTGGACACACACTTAACAGTTGGAAATAATTAAGCAGTATAACGCGTCGACAATCTAGTTAAAAGAGCTGACAAATGAGTAATTTCGAAAACAGCAATAATTTAAGTTCCATACATCTGCGACCTCGGTGAATATTAGAATTTTATCGTCGAGGCTGAAAATTCGGTCAATAATAATAATAATAATGATAATTACACGGTCTATATAACTTTGAAATTTGGTATGAGTATATAACAACGTTTTGAGGAGTAAGTAAATAACACAGGCCGTTCTGTATTTAAATTGAGCTAATCAACTGATCAAACGGAAAGTTTCTAGATCGCGTAATTGTTATAGTAACGATGGGACCGTGTACAAGTTAGTATATTTGTCACCGTCGACTTGCGACAGTCCGCTAGCCGTTAAAAATAAGTTGGTTGCCACGTGCGTGTG
>NW_026105893.1:0-701 GCF_025091365.1 Daktulosphaira vitifoliae
ACACACAAATAGAGTTAAAAAATTAATAAATTATAAAGTAAAATTATTTACTTTTGTAGTTGAATACCTTTATCATATCAACTCTATTTCGACAATAAATACTTTAAGAATATTAAAATTAATGATTTTAATTGTTTGTATGGAAAAAGCTGGTTAAGCTACTTTTTATTTGAATAAGGAATATTTTTTTGATTTTTAAGAGTAATAACTTAATCTAATCATTAACTTAAATATCACAAACTTAAATGAATCATTTGACGTATCGTTGAAAAAAGTAGGTCTAGTGAGGGCTGGCAAAATAAATTGTAGACACAAAAAGAACCACATAGTAAAATAATATTAACATGAATATAAATTTCTTCTCACGAGAGGAGACTATAGTGATAAGATCCTTTATATTTATTGAAATTATTGAATCTAAATGAGATAAATATCAAATGATTTGAAAATTCTATTCTAACTCAAAAAAAAAATGCAAAATTTTAGAAGCCACAAACGGATTTGAACCTCGTANTATTCAAAATATTAAAAGCTACAGACGGATTTGAACCTTGTACCCTAACCGTGAAAGGTACAGGAGGTACCAATTCGGCAACAGTTCGTTGCTCTTGTTGAATGATAAAATTGGCTATTTAAGCTAACTCAAATTTAAAAATTACTTTTTCGACTTTAAAAAACCCAGCACAGGGGGGTCGCGGCAC
>NW_026105894.1:0-700 GCF_025091365.1 Daktulosphaira vitifoliae
ATATTTTATATTTAAATATTTTAAAAATATTTAACTTAAAAAACCACCAAATATTATTCAAAAAACTGCTTATACGCATTTCGAATATGGTATTTTTATTGGAGAACTAAACATAATTTTGTGATTATGTCATATAAATATTTATACGACCTGTAGCTATTGACTGATATTGGAAAATGATTTTCTAAACTTAACAATTTTTCTTGAAGTTTTGGGAAATTTATGAAACCAAAAATTGTAGAGTACTCAAAACAAAGATAAATACATAGTAAAGATGCAGACTTATATAATTTATTGTTATTTAATAATACCCAAACATAAATAATTATTTTTAACATACTATTATATTTCTGTTTTGCATAATTATACAATAAAATATTTTAAACGGAATACAAATTATAGAAGCTGAAATCATTTTATAATAAAATGCACATCAAAAAATAATTTTTAAATGATATTACATAAAATTGTTTTTAACAAATTTAAAATATGATAAAATTTAGATAGATGGTTGATTAAAAACAAATATTTTTATTAATCCGTTGGTTCGTTGATATCTTTCGCTAGGCTGTGTTAACATTTTAAGACGAAGACATCCTTTCACACATTGCAATTCTTTGTGCTTCGTTCTAAGGAAAACAATCAATATTTCATTAATTAATTAATGATCAATGATCGTTTTATTTCGATTGGAATGTTA
>NW_026105895.1:0-700 GCF_025091365.1 Daktulosphaira vitifoliae
TTTTTTTTCTTGTCAATTATAGTAATAAAATTTAAGCTCTGAAACATTTTAACGTTTTATTAATGTATCCGTTAAGTGCACATATCTCCGGCTATGAGTATGGATTCCATGCTTCTACACGAATCTTTCACTAAACCTGTTGTAAAGGAGACAACCGCCAAAGTAGAAATCGTTAGAACTTATGACAGGGCTTTGTACAAATCATCAACACGAAAAACTTGTCATGTCGAGGTTCGATTGCAAATTTTTTTCAACCCCAATAAAGTTTCATATTTTTGGTTGGTATTAAAGTGTTAACGGTACCGGTTTTTCAACAGCTTCAAAAACCTTATAGAAACCATCCGATCAGGTACGGTGGATTGTGCCAAAGAATTGACACAAACAGTGTGAAATTGGCAATAAAAGGTTCACATCAAGCTGGTTCTAAACACGGTTACACTAGAAAAGAAGATGGTTCGTATTACGACTCATAAATCCAGCCCGAAAAGAATTCACAGAAATGTTTGCTCTAAATTGAAATTACGTTATTAATATAGAATATTTTTATATTTTGATAGATAGCCACCAAATTTATAATTTTTCAGAAAAAAATTGTTGAGATTAAAATTGAACATATTTAAATTTACAATGAGTTTTATAGGTTGGCGTAATCATTAAATAAAAATATACATAATCTTAAAACTCATATTCTAAATTCAGT
>NW_026105896.1:0-700 GCF_025091365.1 Daktulosphaira vitifoliae
CAGCTGTAAAATCGCATAGTAATAATGTGAGTTCGTCTGATTTTGATTTACTTGATATCCATAATTTTAATATTTCTATAACTAAAGTTTTTAATGGTCTATTCGATATTGGAAAAAAAGTTAATAGTGGTCCTGATATATTACCCACCATAAAATTTTATGAATGTCGTTTATTAGCATTGCCAATTCATTTCCCTTTCCAATTATCATTGAACTCATGTACCTTCCTTAATTGATGAAAAAAGTTTTTTAACACCAATTCATAAATCAGGTGATAAATCCAATGTACAAAACTACAGGCCTATTTCAAAACATAACGATTTAGCCAAGTTATTTAAAAAAATAGTTGAAAATAAATTTTCTAGTCAAAAGACACATATTCTTTGTAATTCTTAACATGGATTTTGACAAGGTAGATCTACATTATCGAACTTATTAATTTATTATTCAGATCTAGTCTCAGTAGTTGAGAATGGTGGACAAGTTGACTCAATCTTTATTTAAAAAAAGCTTTTGATTCGGTTGATCATAATGTACTTATAAGTAAATTAAATATAATGGGAATAAGGGATCCTTTCTTATCTTGATTGCGATCTTATTTGAGTAATAGAACGCAACAAGTCCGAATGTATTCTAAAGTATCACATATAATTCATGTCACCAATCGGATGTACCGCAAGGAGGTCACTTATCACATATT
>NW_026105897.1:0-700 GCF_025091365.1 Daktulosphaira vitifoliae
ATAAATACTTTATATATACCTCTTTCATTCGACATACTTTTTTTTTAAATCGGACCTTTTCCCTTTATACAGGGGGGGTGCTAACATTTTAAAATGCGTATAGAAAGTAGAACTTTTTCAACTTAACTTTTGAAAATGTTCCGGAAAGACTAACACTCATATATATCTTAAATTAAAACTTATGTAATATACTTTAATTTGAAAAAAAATAATTTGACCTCTGGACTTGTCTTCGTGGTGAAAACGGACATCAAAGTTAAAGAAGAACGTACGATTTTCGTGAAAAAATTCTCGATTTTATATTTTATATTATTTAATTTATATTTTGTATAACTTTTGGAAAAATGTATGGATCAATATTATTAGTTTTTTATAATAAATATTTATATACCCCTTTCATCTGGCACGCTTTTTTTGTAAATCGGATCATACCCCTTTAACAAGGGAGCTCAAAACTTTAAACATGGGCATTGTTACTAAGATATTTACAATTTAATTTTTGAAAGTATTCCGGAAATACTGACACTTTTATATATATCTTAAATTAAAGCTTATGTAATATACGTTAATTTGAAAAAAAAAAATTGACCTCTGGATTTGTCTTCATGTTAAAAATGATTACCGTATTGAAAAATTTGCTATTTTTGTGTTAAAATTCTGGGTTTTGTATTTTATTTTATTTTAAAATACCTGACAAGGG
>NW_026105898.1:0-700 GCF_025091365.1 Daktulosphaira vitifoliae
TTACAATTTGATACTTGTCTATTTTTTAATAATTTTGAAATACTTTTCATAATTTAATTATGAGATCGGGCTGTAAACAACGTTTTGTTGTCTGGAAGCATTTAAAAAAAATACTGATAATAAAAGAGTTACGAGTTAAGTATGTTAATTAAAATATTTTAAATATTACGAAAACACAACTTAAAAAATAAGTACTTAAAAATTATATTATTTATAACCTTACAACAAGGGTTTCAGAAACCTCCATATAATAATAAAATAATTCCATATTATGGAATTATTTATTTTTATCTTTTTAAAATTATTTTAGAGCATCATAATTCGGAGGATATTTTATATTTCAATAAATTGTATTTTTAAGTTTAAATGTAAAATCAACGTTTGATGGTATATTGTATACAAATTTGTAAAATACTATTAATATTTTATTTTAAATGCATAAATAGTTGTATTTTAATGTAGTAAATTAGGTATTTAATTAAAATTAAAAAAAATAATAATTAAACGATTAAAAAATAAATAAAACATCTTATTTATATTTCTTTGCTTATACCTATTTGAATAATTTGGTTATAAGTTATAAATGTATTTAATGCAATCGAAATATACTCAAAATTATTAAAAATAATCGATTATTTTTATCAAACGAATAAATGATACTAATTTTGAGTAAAATTTTAAGAGATTCTCTCCATAGACA
>NW_026105899.1:0-700 GCF_025091365.1 Daktulosphaira vitifoliae
CTATTTTTTCGCTTTATTACTTTCATTAAAAATTATTAAACACTCGTATAAAAACTTGATACATATTATAGATGCAAATAGTGTTCTGAACTTGGAAGTACTTAAAGTACTAGAGGTACAAACATATTTTCCTAACTCCACTCAAATTAATGTACCTACCTTGTTTTTATCTATTTATAAATAAAAAACATTATATACTTCATTCACCTTTCCCTAATACTGTATTATTTCAACTATAATTGTCGAAACCAAAACATATTACTATAAAGTATAAGTAAATTATACTGGAGTTAATGTACACACTTACAAATTTACAATTATCTATAACATTAAACATTTTTTTACTACTACTGTGGTATCTTAATAATTATTATTGAAATCAAAACATATTTCTATGTACTATATTTCTATATACTATACTAAATGTACTATATTTCACTTTGTATTTTTAATACATACACAATGATATAAAAATTTATTATATTTTTGTGTAAAATAAATTTAAAAATTTAGTGTTGTAATGTGACTTTTATTGCAAGATTCTGTTAGTTATCATCTGGTATGTAATAAATAAGGTACACTTTACGCAATGTATACCTTATTTATCAAACGATATAATTATAAGTTCTTCTTCATCCATGATACAGGAAACGAAAAACCTTTTAATGTTTCAGCAATATAGAATAAAAGGGAACAAACA
>NW_026105900.1:0-700 GCF_025091365.1 Daktulosphaira vitifoliae
TGAATGTTAGATACTAGGAGAAAAAATTCTAAAATTTCATATAATAGTATACAATAGCTTCAATAACGATATTTAATGGCTGTTGCCAATTTTATTTACAATATAAAAAATTGTCACAATTTGCTCAAGTTCAAAACTTAAACAATAATACATTGATTCATAAAGTTTTTTTTATCACATTGTTAAGTTTATAATTTATTATTAATAAACTATGAAAATATTTAAATAATTTACTATCCAAATTAATACATAGTGGTACTCCAAATTTTGTAATGTAATAATATATAGCTTATTTAGAAGAATAGACAATACTTAATTTACAGGTTTTAACTGAAATATTTAATCTAAATCTTTATGTTTGGTGTTGGGAAGAGCCAATGATAACATACCACTTACTGAAATAAAAAATTGTTAGTCATTATTAATTATATTAACTACTTATAGTTATTAAGTAATAACAATTAATGTCTCATGATTTTTGTAAGAAATACAGTGTTCACAAAATTATTAAACATCAATAATGAGATAATTAGGTAATATGATGAATATATTATAAAGAAACGTCTAATTTTTTCCCTTATTATATTAACAACATCCAATATTTTTCAATAAGCTTTTTATTTACTTGTTTATTTATCAAGAACATTACTAAGCATACACTAAGAGCAAAAGCGGATAATTACTTACGCTGCTAGTCTGC
>NW_026105901.1:0-700 GCF_025091365.1 Daktulosphaira vitifoliae
ATATTTAATTAAAAATATATTCAAACCATAAAAATATAAATTTAATAAATTGAATTATCCTTAAAAATTACAATTTAATTTCAGCAAAATTCGTAGATTTTACATTTTTGACTTAAAATTGATATTACTTTTAATTTAATTTATTTAATTTATACCATTCAAAACATTTGTTTTTTTTTATCATATTAAATATAAAAATGTTTAAAATATTTTTTTTTAAAAATTCAATTACTACGCTTTATGTATGGAAATTTCTAAAACATTGAAACATATTTAGTAAAAGTTAACTTAATGAAATTATCTTTTGAAAATGTTTCAGATATTAGATATAAATTATAAAGTTTATTTGATAAACTTATTACATATAAATAATGTAAAATTAAATTTACCTTCGTTAAATATCAAACAGAAATTTGTCATAAAAAAATATATTAGTTGCCAGTTCTAGAATAAAATCAAAAAAACCTTTTAGATTTCAATCAAATAATTCATATAAAATGTGTACCCACCTCCATTTTTACCTTGCTTCTTTTTACTTAAATGTTATATTTTGAATAATTAATGACAATTTTTTATTTAAATAGGTGTTTATATATGAAAATTTTCGGACATAGTTGATTATTCTTTAATTTAAAAACACTATTTACTTAACTATTTTAGTAAATCTATTCATTAACATGTAAAAAAAAGTTGGACAAAT
>NW_026105902.1:0-700 GCF_025091365.1 Daktulosphaira vitifoliae
GAGACAAATTAAATAATGTATGAAGTGGTTTGGTAAAGATACTTTTACATTCCTTTAATATAATAGGAGGGACACCATCAGGACCCACACAACTATATGCGTTAAGCGAATGCAAAGCATCGAAGATTTCTTCTTCGCTAATATACCATATAGATAAATTCAAATTATAATTAATATTTGTAGCGTCATAAATCATATTCATAGTATTATGTGAGTGAGGGAGCGAGTATATACTAGAAAAAAATTGAGCAAATAATTGAGCAAATAATTGAGCAGACTCATCGAAACTACTGGCAGACTGCCAGTGGCAGTAATATTATTATAAAACATATTTTCCGGAATAGGAGTCTTATTAGATTTAAGCCTATTAATGTGATTCTAAAATGGTTTAATATTAGACAAAATGTTACTATCTAAAAATATAATTAGAGTTACAATGTAAAGAAAATATTTTACATTCTCTACAAAGGTTCGAAAACTCAATATAATCATATTGTGATGCACCAATTTTAAATTTTTTATGAGCTATTTTTTTTTAATTGACAAGTAGTCAATTTAAAACCCAACCCAACCAGTAAATANATCAATTTAAAACCCAACCCAACCAGTAAATATTAAAAAATATAATTCTATCTCTTTTACCAAAAAAAAGATCCTTTAGTTTTCAATTATAAAATTAATAATATTATCCGAGTGGAGT
>NW_026105903.1:0-699 GCF_025091365.1 Daktulosphaira vitifoliae
TATTATATTATTATAAAATAATAAATTCTTATAGTTTCTCAAAGTTCTACATTTCTATAGCCTTTTAATATTTATGCATTTCTATGTCTTCTTAAAATTTGAAAAGCTATAAAAATGCAAAATGTGAGACCATGAAAAAGAAAAAAGAAAATTATGAGCAACCATATAAATGCATATTTATGGATTGTCAATTTTAACATTTTTAAGATTTTATTTCTATGTCTTCTTATAATTTAAAAAGCCATAGAAATGCATACAAATTTAGAATTCATAAAAATTCAAAATGTGAGAAACCATTAAAAAGGAAACTGTTGTAATGCATTTCTATGACTTCTCAATTGTTTTGCATTTTTATGGCTTCTAAAACAATAAAAAAATGCATAATCACTAAGAAGTGTAAAAAATTTTTAAGCCATAAAAATATAAAAAATTAAAAAGCCATACATTTCTATAGTTTTTTTAAAGTTTCTAAATTCCACTAAAATTTTTAAGATTTCCAAATATCAGTTACAATAAAATCACCAACTCAAGTCGCCTTTAATAAATAAAAAAATTTGCTTTAGAAGCTTTTCATTTTGAGGTGATAAATGTTCGAAATACGAAATAGTGTAATGAAAGAATAAAAAATGTTAATTTTTTTTTCTACATGAAATATTATCAATTATAACCTAATAGATATTATGTAATATTTAAAAATTT
>NW_026105904.1:0-699 GCF_025091365.1 Daktulosphaira vitifoliae
TGAGTTAAACATAATATTTAAGCTGGTTTTACACTTAACGTTTTTAAAAAAGTGTTTCAGACGCTACGCTGCTTTGCTTACACATTATGCAATTATAACGCTGCATTTGCAACACGAGAGGAAAAATAGTAAAATATTGTAAACCATGTTTCCAACTTCTTTTTCATTTGACTCGTGGTCAGTGATCTTATTTGTTATTTTTTAAATGTGGTGTACACTTTATATAAAAATCCATAAGCTCGGAAAAAACCAAAAGTGAAAAGAAATAAACGTTGTTGGTGGGTACATCCGGAAACTAGAGAAGATAAAGATTGTTTATTTGGATAAATTTTAGCTCTTAGGACTTTGACTATAATTAATTAATTATAGTTTTTATTAATTAAGACTGTACTAAAGATGAAGATTGCGTACAAGAAGTTTGTTGTCTATTATAAGAGCTAGAAGGAGGATTGCGGGATATAGGATTATTTAAGGCTGACGACTGAAAAGAATTAAATTCATTATTGATTCGAACGATAATTTAAACTTGAGAGTTTATAGGAAGAGGATTGGAAAATTGCTGAATAGAGTTAAAAAGCTAAATAAATAAATCCAAATTTATTACTTATACTGAGTATACTTTGACTACATAGGCAATTATCAGGGACGGACTATACTACAGCACATCACGAAAATCGGACGGCTGGCAAAGTACTGAAA
>NW_026105905.1:0-699 GCF_025091365.1 Daktulosphaira vitifoliae
TTTACGTTTACTGTGCTAGAACTTTTTTTTTCTTCTCTATTATAACGCATAGAAAATGAATTCAAAACACTTTTCAAACCAACATCAGGTGTTGGTAATTTTCCAAAATTAGGAGGGACCCATTTTGATCTTGGTTTAAAATATTTTTCAGAGATATTAATTTGTACTTCACGTCTATGATCAGTTTCATGATTATCGGTTTCTTCAATATTTTCCCATAAAGTCTTAATTTTATTTAAATTGTCATTATCCAATATTTTTTCTACTTCTTTTACCAACTAAAAAATAATTTTATAAGTGTAAAAAAATACTTTCTTAATTTTAACTTTATTACCTTAAATATTTGATCAGCATTTTGATTTGATATTTTTCCAAACATACATCGAAGCTCTAAGATATGTTTCATAAGTAATCCAGATTCTCCAATTAACAATTTAAAAAAAAATAAAACTGAAGAACTTAATATTTCAGATTGATCATCTTTTGCTAAAAAATTATATCCATATATTTATGTAGATTATATTTTAAATGATTCAATAAATTTAACTTAACTTTATCCAAATTACTTATTATGAGGAGATTACAGAGATAAAAATATTAGAGATAAACTTTATTTAAATTTTATTTATAAATAAAAAAAGTACTATGATTTTTACTAAAAATCAAAATTAGATATTTAAAATGAAAATGAATTTGTTT
>NW_026105906.1:0-699 GCF_025091365.1 Daktulosphaira vitifoliae
TTCCTTTTAAAACACCTGATCGCCTGATCACATGATACAGTGTTTTGGTATTTTTTCAATGAAAGTTGTCTTTATACGACACCAGTTCCCCTTTACGTTATTACCTCTAAACGTCATTGTTCACTTGTGCGACATTAGTTCACCCGTACGTCATCATGTCCATCCGACATTACTTCACTTGTACATCTACGTCACGTGTTTTGATAAATTTTTGTGAGTATGGTTAGAGGCGGTACTTCGTATATTGGGATGGTGTCCCATCATGTGTGGACCTGTTTATACATGTGATAAAGAATATATTTTTGTTCGCCATTGCGGGCGATGTTTCGAGGGCGGTTTTACACGATCCTATGATACGATTTTACCTGGTACCATATTGTTATGTTTTCCATGAATGCAGTTGCATAATATACCGTATACGTATATTAAAAATTCACTCACCACGCTTTGTATAAGTTGGGGGGATATTTAATTCCATAAAAATAAAATTTTTATAGTNAATATTTAATTCCATAAAAATAAAATTTTTATAGTCAAAAATCAATTAAGTCTTTTTATATTATTGTTGTCAATACAGAATTTGTAAAGTCTGGTTCATTGCTATTGGAATTTGCATAATTGGAAAATGTTTCTTGTTTACGAATAAATTTTTTCACGGACTCTTGATTTGATGTGTCCATTTTTTGTTTTAGTAAATAA
>NW_026105907.1:0-699 GCF_025091365.1 Daktulosphaira vitifoliae
TTCCTTTTAAAACACCTGATCGCCTGATCACATGATACAGTGTTTTGGTATTTTTTCAATGAAAGTTGTCTTTATACGACATCAGTTCCCCTTTACGTTATTACCTCTAAACGTCATTAGTTCACTTGTGCGACATTAGTTCACCCGTACGTCATCATGTCCATCCGACATTACTTCACTTGTACATCTACGTCACGTGTTTTGATAAATTTTTGTGAGTATGGTTAGAGGCGGTACTTCGTATATTGGGATGGTGTCCCATCATGTGTGGACCTGTTTATACATGTGATAAAGAATATATTTTTGTTCGCCATTGCGGGCGATGTTTCGAGGGCGGTTTTACACGATCCTATGATACGATTTTACCTGGTACCATATTGTTATGTTTTCCATGAATGCAGTTGCATAATATACCGTATACGTATATTAAAAATTCACTCACCACGCTTTGTATAAGTTGGGGGGATATTTAATTCCATAAAAATAAAATTTTTATAGNGATATTTAATTCCATAAAAATAAAATTTTTATAGTCAAAAATCAAATAAGTCTTTTTATATTATTGTTGTCAATACAGAATTTGTAAAGTCTGGTTCATTGCTATTGGAATTTGCATAGTTGGAAAATGTTTCTTGTTTACGAATAAATTTTTTCACGGACTCTTGATTTGATGTGTCCATTTTTTGTTTTAGTAAATAA
>NW_026105908.1:0-698 GCF_025091365.1 Daktulosphaira vitifoliae
AGTCAAATTTAATAGAAATAACTGATCTATGTCTCATAACTTTTTTTTCTCTTAACTTAGAATAATAAAAGTAAAACTCAATTAAAAGAAATTTTACAAGAAATTCAAAAATAATAACTTCAATGTTGTTTTCTCAATAAATAGCCCACAAAAACACTACATACAGTAAAAAACATGTAAAAGTCTTAAAATACGTTATAACTGATTTTGTTGATTTTTAATTATTTATTTTCATTTTATTTTTTGGAAAACGCATTTTCGTTTAAAAAAAGAATCTAGAAGTTTAATTTTTTATGCCAAGTACGATAATTATATTAGATTTATTATTTTATGGACAGTTAATTAATGATTAATTACAAATTTAACAAAATTTTTTCATTTTTCATTTATTATTTCATTTTGTCATAATAATACAACATACAATGGGGGTCGTTGAAAGTGTATATTTATTTTTTAATACTCCTAAAAGACAAAAGTTTTTCACTGAACAATTAGAAATATTTAAAAAACCCAGCACAGGGGGGTCGCGGCACAGTAGTGTCGTGGTATAGTTGGATCAAGTATAATGATATCTGACAGTGATTAAAATCACTATCAAAAAATACGCTTCGATGCAAATCTGTAGATAATGTTTAATTTTAAAAAATTGGTGGAATATTGATAAAGCTACATAATCTGCTAGTTCATTATTAATATCC
>NW_026105909.1:0-698 GCF_025091365.1 Daktulosphaira vitifoliae
TATATATTTTAATAAATAATTATTTATTATTTTTATTAAAACTATTCATTAAATAACTGTCTAAAGAAATATAATGTACCAAAATATACATACTTAATTGAAAAAAGTATATCTATATCATTCAACATTTAAATACGCACATCAAATACGAATTTTAACAAAATATATTCATGTACTTTATTGAAATTTAAATTTATGAACAAAAATTGGAAACATATAAGATATTGTAACCAAAAAAGTATTCGATATTATACAGCGCCTGATCAAATGTAAAAATGAAAATTTGCTGTTATCAGCCATAAAAAGAAAAAAACCAGAGCAGCATGATTTTATTTACAACCGTATATAGTCAGTCAGACCACGTTTGGATGTTTGTAATGACTATCGTTGCGGAAGAAAATACAAATCAAACAAACAGCCGTTGGAAGACTAAATTCGTGGTGCACTGTGTTCAATCAATTCAAAATATAAAACGTCAAAGGCTGAGCGAATATTGAAAATTTTCCTTTAGCTTTTATTTGTAATTCTTGGTTTCAAGAGAAAAAAATTGGTAATATGAATTTAATGAATTCAAGATATCTACTGACAGGAATGGGCAAAATTGATTACAGAAGCAGCATTGGCCCTAGCAAATGGTGTATTCAAAAACTAAGTAAAACATCTAAATATTACAACATGCGTTATTTTAACGTGTTTGT
>NW_026105910.1:0-698 GCF_025091365.1 Daktulosphaira vitifoliae
TTAAAGTTAAAATTTTAAAATCAGAAAATTAAATATTATTTCAAAATCAACTACTTGTATGACTAACGATAAGTAATTAATAGGAATAAGCAAACCTTATTAAATTTTATATCTTAGTATCAGGGCAGGTGTCTTCAAGCTAAATTTATGGCAAGAGGGGAGGGACAAATAAAAAATACTTTCATAACTAATCTGAAAATTATTGGCGCAAGTAATGTGTTCAAAAATTATATGCAAGAAAGGTTTAAAAAAAACCATCCACGCATGTAAAAATATTATTTTCAAAATAACTTTTGAAAATGTTCCAGAACGTTTTACAACTTTAACCTACATAAAGTTAAAGTTCTGCAAGTTTACTAAAAGATAAAAAAAACACCCCACGATTGTTCTACGATGACAAATTAAGAACTTTTTTAATTTAGCAATTGAAAATTAAAAATATAAAAGTTATTGTAAAATTTAACATATTTAGATCGAAGCCATTATTATGTTCTTGATATTAATCGTTGTCAAATATCTTTTATATTTGTCTCAACTATACCACGTGCCTAATGTGCTTTATTTTATCTAACGATTGATGAGACTCGCCTGTATACGAATAGAAATAAATTGTATTATTATATGACTAATAATACAATATAATAAATATAATGACATTAGCTGAAAAAACACTTTTTCATAATGGTTATCAAGACAAC
>NW_026105911.1:0-698 GCF_025091365.1 Daktulosphaira vitifoliae
CTGTTCACCGGTAGATCGAGCTGCATGTTTGTATAAAATTTAAATTAATTTTTTCATCACGTTTTAATATTTTTTTTTATTATAAAAATATTTCTCAGGACATCACATATTATGATGTTGTATCTCTGCCATTTTTAAATTAAATACAATTTATGTCATTTTATCTCGTGTATTTTAAGAAAAAAAACTCAATTCTTCATCTTAATTTTTCTATGACTTAACAAAAAAAAATTGTTTAGAATTAATTTAGAATTTGTTTAATGAACAAAATAAAAAAATTTTAACGAATTAAGTTCTTTTCCTAGTATATATTATATGTAAATAAACCCTAACTGCATGTTGTGTTGAAACAAATAAAGGGCTATTCACAATGTCAATACAATGTTTGGAATTTATACTTAAACTACTTTGAATACAACAAATACTTATTTTTATAACTCCTCAACAATAAAATAAATTAATTAAATACAAAAATTAGTTAAATATTTTTTTGATTTTTCTTCAATTTTAAAAATAAGATTTTCTTATTGTGGCAACAAGTCCTTCAAATATCATATAAAAGGTAATCTGGATTTCCTTAGAACTTT
This sequence comes from Daktulosphaira vitifoliae, assembly GCF_025091365.1. Lineage (NCBI taxonomy): Eukaryota > Metazoa > Arthropoda > Insecta > Hemiptera > Phylloxeridae > Daktulosphaira > Daktulosphaira vitifoliae. Next base: position 588 of record NW_026105911.1, read on the forward strand.
TATAATTGCGATAGCATACTTTTTGTTGACTCAATTAAGTTTAAAATAAGCACAAACATTCAGGTTTCAAATTTGATTTAACAATTGAGATAAAATCTCAATATAAATAGA
>NW_026105912.1:0-698 GCF_025091365.1 Daktulosphaira vitifoliae
CAATAGTGAAGAAGGGGTGAAGGGGCGAAGGGCAATATTAAGGCTATGGATCTAAATACTCGTAGAATGGTGGAAGATAAATTAAAATTAAAGAAACAGCAGCTCGAAATATGATAATACAGCGCCATCTACTTTCTTATAAAGGATAATCAGCTGTTTAAAGTTAATTTCAATTTAGATATTAAATAAGTTTTTCGATAAATGATAAGACGATAAAAGATTTTCAGAAAAAATCTAAATGTTTGAATGTTAAACATTTTTGTCTTAAAAATTAAGTAAAAATTATTACAAAATGATTAATTTAAACTTTGCTAATAAATTATTCATTTGTACACCATTAATGCATGCATTTAAAAGAAGTATTTCCAGCAAGACTTTACGAGCTTCAATTGGACTCGAAGTGAAGAAACCAGCACCGTTTCCCTACAAGGAAAAAAACTATAGTTTACTTGATAGTCTTATAGATCACACAACAAAACGCTTTGATGAAAACACTAAATTAATAGTACTAGAAGGTCCAGTTGGTATTGGTTAGTAGAAACAATATTAAACACAAAATATTTTATTTATTCTTTACATGTAAGTCAATTACCTTTAAGCGAGCTAATAAGTATGTACTAGTCAAAATTTTGTTTAAAATTTATTTGTTAAAATGATTCTTTTTATTTTATCTAATAATTGAAAACTTGTGAGAAAAA
>NW_026105913.1:0-698 GCF_025091365.1 Daktulosphaira vitifoliae
ATCATTAAGATCTTTTCAGGGACAATATTCTTTTCGGCCTTAATCTAACGGTTTAAGCAAACCGAAATGCTTCTGTTTGACTGTACATCAAGTATGTTTACTTTGTAATAAGATGAGACGCGTTGTTTATTATTTGATTTAATTATAAATTTTGCTCTTTATTATATCACAGTGTGATAGAAATGCATATGTACCCAAACAAAAGATTTAATTATACAGTAGTTACACGGCATGTTTTAAATGTCAATAAAAAAAAAAATGTTAATGCGATTCGATAACCTTAAACTTTGTCTCGTATTTGCATTATTATTTTCTATGATAATTTTCAGTCTAATTTTTCGCTGCGCCATTGAATATGTTTGTGTTTTTTTTTTTTAAATAATTATATGTGGAGCTACATGTTTTGATTACAGTGACGAGTTTAAGTGTTTGCGCAAGCTTAGTCATTTTCTGTACATATGTATCGTAATTTGCACATAAGGTGTGAATTACAAAATACAGTCGTTATAGTTTTTTAACGACTATTGTTCGTTGACAAAAAATTATATTACTAATGACTATTTACAGAATGGCTTTCGTGCACTAGTTTAGTTTTTCCATACTGCTATTGCAAATATTTTTCTTGTTGTGCGGATACGATTTTGATTTATATTTTTATTTCATTACATTCAGTGTACCGACAACAAATCTGCACGGTC
>NW_026105914.1:0-698 GCF_025091365.1 Daktulosphaira vitifoliae
ATTGTTACATGTTACATTATTAACATGTTACTGAACATTCAAAGTTACGTTTTTTAACTAACTAATGAATTCTAAAAATGCTGATACCATATTTTTTTTAATAATGTTTTTATAACATTATTTTTTTTAATTTTAATGAATTTCGTTTATAAATTTTAACTCTCCAATAATTATTTATAAATTTTAATTTAACTCGAATCATTCTTATTGAAGGTGCCTAAAAATACGTGTCACCATTTGATTCAAATATTTATTAAGTCTTGAAAAATAATATTTTTTACATTTTATCATAAAATTAGTAAAAAATAATTGGTTTTTAACAAAAAAAAAAATAAGATAATTAATAATTTACAACATCCCATAATAATTTTATCATATTATAATATACCATATCATATTATATTTTATCATAATATTTATCATGTTCACTATTCTTTAATTTTTACAACGTTTTAAAAACAATTTGCCCGTTTCTTATCAAAATCTTAATTACTGTGATTTTTTTATGAAGAAATAATATTCTGTTAAGGATTGAAAAATTTATTTTAAAATATTAAAAACACATAGATCTAAATAAGGTTTCTGTTTAACATTACCACCATGAATTAAATTTTTGATTTCTATAAAACATATTCAAACGCACACACTCAGAATTATCACATAGCAGTTGTTTGAACGCAGCGCCCGGTGGTAACACG
>NW_026105915.1:0-698 GCF_025091365.1 Daktulosphaira vitifoliae
TAAAAAAAAACCGCTACGAATAGAAATTAGCGACGACCAGTTCCGATGATGGCTAATTTCCGACAACCCGTCCGACGTTTAACCCGGCGGTCCGTTGGCTACAACACGGCTAGCCTTTAGAGTAGGGGTCAAAAAAAACTTAATACTCAGTGCCGGAAATTACTAAGAACAATTTAAATCATAAGGCGACAATGTATGCGGTGAGCAGTGCAAATGATGTTCAAGATACGAAAGGAGCGGAGTGAATGTACACACAAATGCCTTCCATGAACCGGTCTGAAATAGTACACAGCTGACTATCTCGCACGCGCATAAACAAATCACAACACCTCATCATGATTATTTGACTGACAAACGCCGTCGTAGTCCGCATTCGGCTTAACACGAATATATATATATATAAAAATAGACAAAAAAAATAAATAGATACTTTTGTCACGTCAATTGAAATTGATCAATGAAAGAAGCTATAGCTTCTTAAGCCCCCGCCCATTAGTATTATATAGAATTATTATACGTGTAAATTTCCATTAAACGAGCAAAATCGGTGTATTTTAAATATAATTTGGACTTTATACTCCTTAATAAATAATAATGACACACGAAATCTAATTAAAAATTTTTTGTCAGCGTCAAAAATTATACAGGGTGTTCAGTAAGTCAGGAAACGGGTTTCTATTGTTCTCATTGTTTGTAAC
>NW_026105916.1:0-698 GCF_025091365.1 Daktulosphaira vitifoliae
CATCTCATTACGTAACTATAGTTTAAATACTATGGCATCTTACACGTACAACTATTGTACCGTACAGAAGAGAAAAAAAAACGTTGTAGTATATATATATTTACAAATATGTACACGCATATACATATATATTTTTTAGAAAAAATACAATTTCTTACTACATTATGTTACATTAAAAAAAAGTTTTAAAACTACTTATATACATGTATATTTACAAAAAAAAATTTCAATTATTGACGACATTTTTTTTTTTTTACAATGATAAGAACTATAGGTCTTCCGGTGGCGGTATAGCATAATGCCCGTGGGTCAACGTGTCGATTCTGTTGTTGAGCGTGTAGCGCTTATCATCAAAACGGTTAAGCGCCAACTTGGTTGTACGTAAAGTCCGTACCTCGTGCTCAAACGAACGGATTGACACGTTCTGTCGGTACGGAGTGTAGGGTAGCGCCAATGTCGGTNTGTGTAGGGTAACGATAATGTCGGTGGAGAGTCACCACCACGTATTACTCCGATGACCGCACGGGCATTCTCTCCAGCCAATGCTCGTTTTGACGCATCGGCACCATCGTCTTCAAACAAACACCGTTTGTAGTCGTCCAAAGACAGATGGTTCTGGACGACGTGTCCGCGGATCCCCTTAGACTTTATGAGTTCGCTGCCTTCCATGTCAAATGCGTAGCACTTTGATCGAAGTG
>NW_026105917.1:0-698 GCF_025091365.1 Daktulosphaira vitifoliae
AAGAAATACTTGTTGTCTTGACTGCTAGAATTATCCTGTGGTAAATTAGCCATACGAAATTATTTGTAGAAAAAATTATTTAATTTAATCTATTTATGATTATGACGCGAATATTATATTAAAAACAAAATACAGCTAATTAGCAACTAAAATATGTTTATTGCTGTTAATATGCTTTAAAAACTTTATTTATTGGTTGTTAATAGTTTTGGCCAACAATTTNTAAAAACTTTATTTATTGGTTGTTAATAGTTTTGGCCAACAATTTGAAAAGGCATTAGAAAATGATCATTTTGAGATTATTTATCAAAATTTATTACTTTATTCGCCTATAATTTATAAATAATTTAAAGTTTTTTCATATCGTTTGAGTACACTTAATAATTTTATAAAAAACACATAAGTTAAAAAAAAATTATTTAAGCAAAAGTGACTTTTGCTTAATTTAAAGACAAATTTTGGTATTCCATAGATGATAAATAGTATCAAGAAATATTTTAGCTTTTAAATTAGCAATAAGCCAAAAATGTTTGTAATAGTGTCTGAGGCTTGGAAATACATGCATTTATAATTTATTTCATACTCAATACTGTCTATGTAATTTTTTAGAATTTAAAGTATAATTTTTATTGAAGGTTAATGAAAATAAATTTGTGAAGATCAATCAAATTAAAAAAAAAACAAATATTAAAAACAAC
>NW_026105918.1:0-697 GCF_025091365.1 Daktulosphaira vitifoliae
GTTGAATATTCTTTTCACTTATTTCATATGACATATCACCGGATACCAAACCCTTATGATACAAAAATATAGTAAACGCATTAAGTCTGTATCAATATGAGTAACATGACCGTATATGGGGTTGAAATATATTCGTTTTTCTTTACACAGCTGTAGACCCTGTCACGCGCACGTTTAAGTACTCGTTTTGCGCAACTACACTCTAAAATAGCAATTTTATACAATTATTGTCAGAAACGTCCTTCTCGCCATAAACCAAAGACAAACCGTATTTCCTTATCATCGAATGTTCTGGTCATCGTTAGGCGGTTCGAATCTTTACAAGTTTCATTTTGCATTTCACGCGAGATTTATGATAGCGTTTACCAAACGTATTCTAGATTTTCTCTGTAAAATATCATTTGATACCGCCTCTTTCATCGAACAAAATAAAAAAAAAACTATACTCGTTCGAGCGCATTGATCGACTTTTGTATGTATTTTTATAAACAAATGTCTTTGAATTTGCCGTAGGCCGTGAACTCCACCCTTCCAATTACATTAACTTGAAGGCTTGGCAATATATTGGCCGCACAGTCTGAACACTGACGGTTTCGTGCCGTTTATGCGTAGGACACTGGCACGGGTTTTCGCAAAATCTCAGGCCGTTCTGTAATAAACTCCCATGAGACTCGCGCGTGCTCGTTATACTTCTTTC
>NW_026105919.1:0-697 GCF_025091365.1 Daktulosphaira vitifoliae
ACTCTAAATATTTCATTTAACACTTGTATACAGTGGTGGCTCGTGGGTGCTGGAGATGGAGGTGCGACCTTAAATATAATACCGTTAGTCATAGGTACAAAAAAAATGTCAAATTAAATATAATAAAATAAAACACGATACACGTATTACTATTTTAAAGGTCACAGTAGAAAATAAAATGAAAATAATAATCGTAACGATTTTACCACAGAATAAAGATTATACTATTGTAGCATCCGATAACGACAAGCAGTTAATTCTAAAAATAAATTACCTTTTATACTAATACACAAATATTTTACTGTATGGACGACGCCGTCGGTCGTCCTAATACTGCAAGTCTGTGTATGCGTACTCGCATATAATCAGGGAAACTACGATACGATATCCAAGCTACGATACGCCACAGCTTATATAATATTTTTTTTCTACTAGAGTGCTTAAAAAATTCTTTATTTACACAATCTGGACAATTATATTAGAATTTTTTAATTGATAAATAATAACTTGGCCACTTGAAATTAGTAAGTGTTGTCTTTAAATATTTTTACTGGCTGCCTATTATATTTTTAGTTTTCTTAGTTATTAAACAATTAAAAACTTAAGAAAAAAACAATTGTTTTTTCATCACTCCTAGAGTTGAATTGGTGCCTACATATTTTGCTATTGTAAATTTATGAACATTTTTATTGTTTAA
>NW_026105920.1:0-697 GCF_025091365.1 Daktulosphaira vitifoliae
AAAAATGTATGTAGTCAATTTTTTTATATATTTTTAAAAAAATTTTCTTAATATATTACCTTGAAAATAATACATAAATATATAATGAATATTAAATATTAAATAAACTCTAATAGATACATTCATAAATTAGAGTAAAAGGAAAAAATCCATGTTGACTATTAGTTTATTTTTAGATTAATATCTGTCACGGGAAAAATCCAACATATTAAATGTTTTTTTAAATAATTAGATGATATTGATTTTAACTCAAATCATGAGTTAAAGACTTTTTATTTTATAAAAAAAAAACTCATAAACTATGAAATTATGAACAAATATTTTTTCTAATCGTGTTAATGCTTATAGTCCAAATATAATACAGGGTGTAAATCTTTCGAACCATAGTAATGTAAGGGCGAGTATCCCCGAATTTCTCTAAAATTAAAAATAAATCATACCATAATATTTCCCGCAAAATTCTCATACAAATTGAGTGGTCATTCGATTTTTTGTAACTTTTGCGCCCTTCCTTGAACTTTGGGTTCAAAGTTGGAAAAAAATTTCACATTAGTGTGACCCACCAATTTGTATTGTAATTTTACAGGGAGTTCTGTGATGTCGTTTATTTTTAGTTTAAACGATTAAATAACAAGAAAAACCGAAAAAACCTACAAATAATGTAATATTTATGCATTTTTATTGCATAAAAAAAGAA
>NW_026105921.1:0-697 GCF_025091365.1 Daktulosphaira vitifoliae
TCGAAGAGTTTTTTATGATAGTGATTTTAATCACGACCCTATTGTGTTGGGTTTTTTGTTTTATATTTGTTTTAATATGTTAATTATGATATTCAAGCTATCAAAATTTTACTTAAAACTTTGAAACTAAAAAATTTGTATTCTTCAGTAAAAATCAAACTATTTTAATATACTCATCTTAATATTTGACCAAAAATTGAATAACAGAGGTAGTTCTTTGGGGTATTATTTGACAAAATACTAAAAACAAGTAAATTTTTTTTAAATCTCAAATCTTCACAAAATGCCTATTTTAATGTATAAAATATAGTTAAAATGGTTCTCATAAAAATTTTAAAGAATGACTTTTTTTGATCCACTCTAATGTATATATATAATAAAATCCTGTCTGTAATCGACGTTTAGTGGATGGTTTTCTCGTTATCTGCCTTTTAAGTATAGCAGAACACCGGACTCATCATTTAAAGTCAATTAAGTTAACATTTATGTAGGGTATTGAAGGTCACTCTGGAACCTAGAAATTCAATCATTACTTTTACACTTATTTTTAACTTTATGTATAATAGAAAAACAAATTACAAACAACTTTGATTTTATAATTTTTTTCCAATCAAAAGTTCCTCTGTTACAGATTGTTAAAGTTAAGCGATTTTAAGCCAAATGTCTATCGTTAATTTACTGTTTTGAATACAAATGT
>NW_026105922.1:0-697 GCF_025091365.1 Daktulosphaira vitifoliae
AAATTAAAAATATGTGTTACCATTTAAAAAAACAAAATTGACATCCTTACAAGGCATAAGGGATGAACTTAAAAAGTATTATATAGTTAATAATTCAAGAATAATGTGTAACTAACGATAATAAAAAAAAAAAATGTTTTAATTATAATTATTCTGCAAGTAATTGAGTAGGTTATGATAAAAAAATCACCCTGTATATATCTTTTTGCTGGAGACAAGCGATAATTGAATACTTTTTTTTTGTAATTCAAATTGCTTTGTGCATATGGTCTAAGTATGCTTTGAGATACACCAAAAGCTTCATCAGCAACTAATACAAACGGTAATGGATTTCATTGGCCGGGTAAGGGTTTCGGTGGTGGTACAAAAAGTTCTTTATCTTCTAGTTTTTTGTTAAATTTTGTTTTTTTAAAAAGTGTTGAATCACAGCACTTTCCTTGAGCTCCCACATCAATAAAAGTAAAACAATAATTTGCATCACAAATAGCCATAAGAACTATTGAATAGTAATGTTTGTAATTATAAAAATCTGATCCANTAGTAATGTTTGTAATTATAAAAATCTGATCCACTCTGGATTGGTTTAATTACACGAATATGTTTTCCGTCCAAAGCACCGATGCAATTTACAAAGTTAGCATCGTTTTCAAAACCCAAAGCAATTTCTTTACATTTTTGCTGATCCGGCAAAGGCATA
>NW_026105923.1:0-696 GCF_025091365.1 Daktulosphaira vitifoliae
TGTGAACAAACGGATACATTGATATCACGTCTCGTTATTTCTTCAAGTAGGATCGAAAATTATGTACTCGATTAATCAACCGAATGCCTAAAGTCGACGACGGTTCGTCTTGAGTGGAATACTCGTGTTTGGCCGATCAATATGGTTATGGGCCTTAAACCTTGATTTTAACACGCTTTTTCGTTTTTTCAATCAGTAATCAAATAAAACAATAGCATGAACTGCTACAATGATTCTGAATTCCATCTGAATAACAAATAGACCTCATCCGACGATCTTAAATCATAATTATCATCATAGTTCGGATTCCGATACCAGTCAAAGTTAGACTATTTGATAATTCGGTGAAATTATGTTTGGCGTAAACAAATTATTCTTTGACTTTTTTAGAAATTTATCCGTAAATATTTCTTTGTATTTGAGTCAACTCAGAAATAATAATGTATTTTTTTGTGATATATAAAACTAAGAAAGAACGTAATTCATCATTGTCTAAGTACAACTGTATACGTGCAATTTATTCGATAATGACAACTGTTTTATTATCATGTCGTTGAGATCGACTGAGTGAGGCTATTCTATCTTACAAATTATTTTATACGACCGGCACTGATAGGATACGATCGAGCTCGTCATTAACAGCGATACGCCTCGTCGAGAGAAATGTACTATTTTTTCATAGTTACACAAAACTCT
>NW_026105924.1:0-696 GCF_025091365.1 Daktulosphaira vitifoliae
AAAAAAAAAAAAAAAAAAAAAAATGTACTAACACATAAAACCTGCCCCTCTAAAGTAATACATTTTTGGACGCATTAAAGTACTTCCATTGTCAGAGCGCGTCTCCACATAATAACTACATTAAAAAGTTCGAAAGAGAAACGGTGATATTGCCATTGGAGGGCTGGTATTATATATGTCACATATACTACGGGTGTCAAAACCAATTATTAACCCTATACTGTGTGTATATTATTCAATGACTCCTTGCCGCGTTGTTAAGGTCCTAACCAGTTTTTAATACGAATAAAAAAACGGTATTGTCGCACGCGGCTGCGAACATAATTCCCGCGGCCGTTATTAGTACCTGTTCTGTCCCCGGCAATTCTACGGGGAGACAATCCCTTTGAAAGCCAATCAAAAGGTGTCGACCGAATAGAATTTGGATACACTGGCATTTTGTGGTTTTCGACGAACCACAGAAAACTGTACAAATTAAATAGAATAAAAATAAAACATCAGCGCTGAAAAAAAAACCCGTAGAAATTCCTTTTTAAGGATTTTTCTAAGCTCTGGATAAACATACTATAGAATTAATTTCGGCATTAAAATTATTCATATGACGTTAAATAGTTCACACATTTTTAATAACCCAACCACCAAACACGAGTCGCCATCTAGATGTAACTATGACGATGGAAAATAATACAGTATTTA
>NW_026105925.1:0-696 GCF_025091365.1 Daktulosphaira vitifoliae
TTTTCTAAAACGCGGTGACCGACCACGTACTCGAGGAATCGATATTTTTTTTTGTATTTGTATTTCGCACGATTTGCAGTAGACTTCCGGAATATTCTGCGGGTAAAAATCGATGCCCGTGTCATGACAATCAAACGTAGACATAAAAATATTTATTTAAAAACAACGAGTTTCTTCTCTATTGTTGTGCACCAACAGCGGCTACACGTTATAGCGATTGCAGTCTTTTTAAACCGATACCTTTATGATTGATAAATAGTATATTCTAAGTAGATCGTCCAGAAAAAAACCAATTAATTTTTTGCCCAAGCTGTGGTGTCATTGCACTGCTAAGAAGATGTTGTTTATGGTTTCATTGAAATACCACACAACTCTATAATATTTATACATCTACTGGGAAACATCACACGTTTCACGATTTCGGTAATACATTTGGTACGGTCGACGCGAGTGTTTAGTCGATTTTTTACCATAGAAGTTAATCGTTGAAAATGATTTATTTACAGTTACTGCAAATAGAGTTATATAAGTAATAGAAAAAATATATTTATTTGAGTGTCGGTCTGATAGTGTGTTTATGTGTCGATTATGTCCAAATAAAATATTTACAAAAAAAAAAATAACACAAATGGGATAATCATTTACCGATAACAAGTATTATAGCTCTTTGTTGGCCACTGTCGGTGAACCGTGTGC
>NW_026105926.1:0-696 GCF_025091365.1 Daktulosphaira vitifoliae
ACCTATTCTAGAAAATGAAATGTACAATAGTAGAACTAACGGAAAAGTGCAACAAATTTACCATAAACCTGGTATCAATAAGTATCTCACAAGTAAACGTGTCGAGTGGGCAAGCCTGTATGGAGATCAAACGGGATTTTAAAAAGAAGCCCTGGAAGGAAAGGTCAATGAGAAAAGAACTAGGAGCCACCTAAATAACGCTGGGCAAACAGAGTAAATGATGATCTAAACAACATGTGAACACAAGGACAATCTGGATAGAGATAGATGGAGGAATGTAGCAGAAGCAGCGAAAGTCATTTATATTTTCATTTTATGAAAATATGGCAGAACATTTTTTTGTCTGTTTGCGCTAACGCTTAGAGACCCCTAAAAAAAATTTTGAACTCGACAATATACCGCATGACTATGTAAAATGTATAATAAAATAAATTTTTAAAGCAATTATATTTTTTAACCATAATTTTGACGTTATCATACCAATTAACCTGAAGAATTAGGATACTGAAATAGAGGAGGCGGGCCGCAGGCAACTCTCCAAAACTATTAGTGTACTATTTTTAGATTATGTATATATACGGAACATAATTGAAATTGCCGGTACATTACTTATGAATATTATTATTTTCTATAATACAATAACAATATGTAATATTTTCAAGACGTACACGGTAATAGTAGACTATATATATATAT
>NW_026105927.1:0-696 GCF_025091365.1 Daktulosphaira vitifoliae
GTAGATAGTGTTTAATTTAAAGAAATTGTTGGATTATTCCAAAAGCTACATAATCTCCTATTTCCTTATTTATATCCTAATTCCAAGTTTTATGATTTATAAGTGTAATATATGAATAAATATTTATATAGCAATTAAATATAGTATGAAATTGACATTTAATAATTTAGTATTGTAATTTTTACGGTGAAACTATAAAAAATTATAAAGTAGTTATTAATTTTATGGCAAACATATATAAAAGTTGAAGGTTTTCATGCAATACTTAAAAAAAAATTGTTATTTATAAATAAATTAACTGGTCTATAAGAAATTTTCATCCAAAACCAAAATATACTTTTCTAAACCCATTAATGCACAGATTTCAAATCTGTAATTAGAGTTACACATATGGCCTAAATATTAACAAAATCCTTCTAATTAATATAACAAATATTTATGTATGATTATTAGGTTACGTATGAATAATCAAAAAATATATTTTAATTAAAAATAAGTTGAAAAAGTTCTACTTTCTGTACGCATTTTAAGTTTTGAACCACCTCTGTATAAAGGAAAATTTAAAAAAAAAGTATGTCGAATATAAGAGATATATAAATAGTATTTCTCATAAAAAATTTGTATTGATCCATACATTTTTTAAGAATTTTATAGAATTATAAAATAAAAAATATAAAAAAGAATGTTTTTACAAAA
>NW_026105928.1:0-696 GCF_025091365.1 Daktulosphaira vitifoliae
TTTATTATTTTAAGTAGACTCGAATCTTAAATATCAATTAGTAATTTATCGATTTTTTAATTTATATTTTTAAAGTTAAACTAATAGTTAAATAAGTTATTGTAATAATATCAATGATTTTTTTTAGTTGGTGAACGAAAGGATTTATATGACTTGCAGACAAAAAATCTTTATATTAGAGCAATTAATAATCAAGTCATTGAACTACAACGCCATGTATCTCAAGGAATTCTTAAGGTGTTATATGTGGAAATTTTTATAATTTATGCTTACCTGATTCCAGGCCAATGTATAGATGACAAACTGTTAACAGAATTTAAGTATATTAAAAATAATCCTAAATTAAATTGCGCAAAATTATACAAATATATAAAAAAATTTAACCACAATAAGAATGATAGTTTTCAAAAAGAACAAAAAATGCGGGAAAAATACTGGAAATTTGAACTGGAAGATGTCGAAAAGAATATGTTAATTAGATATTATTTGAGAAATAAATTAGATGTAAATAAAACATTATCTTTGCGGGATAAATATTCAAAAACATTGAGAGATGAATATTGAATTTATTTAAATAATAAAGGATTTATTTAAACAAATTATCAATTAGTTTATTAAATGGATTACCAAAGGAGTTTTAAATTATATTTAATTGATTTGATAAAAAAAATTATCTTTTAGCTTCGATGCGAAGCT
>NW_026105929.1:0-696 GCF_025091365.1 Daktulosphaira vitifoliae
TATTTATTATATTTTTATAATAATTATTTTTATTTTATTTTCTTATTATAAAAAACCTACATTAGGGAAAAAAAATTAATTGTTTTTTATATAATGTGATGTGATGTAATTTTTTTGTGAAAAATAAATAAAAAAAGTTATACATTTATTCTATTTTAAATAGATACGTGTTATAAAAATAAATTTGTTATAAAATAAATATAGATCAGTTGTAGCTAATTAATTAAGTAAAATTAAAACTATATTAAAATAAAAAACTGAAAAATATTAAACTCTAAAGCCACAAAAAATTACTGAAACGTCGCAGATACGTATTTCGGAAACAATATTATCATTATCAACGCTAAACACAGACTGGCAGTTTTTAAATTCATAATATTTTTTATAATGTTTTAATTTTACTTAACGTGTTAAGTATACTTTAAATATTATAGTTATCAAAACACAGAAAAGTAATTTTTTAAAACTTATTTTTCATAATATGATTATTTATGTGAAAAAAACATTCCCTTTAAAGTTTAATCATAATTTTATATTACTTAATATCCTTCATAATCTTTTAAACTTTCGTAATAAAAAACGAACTAATTTTTAAATTTTTCATTTAGAATATAAGTGGTTACCGCCAAGATGTATCCTAGATGGACGAGAAGCGCGTTGTGTAAAGTGTCGCAGTCAAATAAATCATTCAAACAG
>NW_026105930.1:0-696 GCF_025091365.1 Daktulosphaira vitifoliae
CCAGTCGAACGTCGCAACCACCAAGAGCTGAAAAAGGGACTCCGTGCACTTTTAGTGGGCGAAAGTCATCGCTCTTGGGACTCTAAGCTATCGTTGATACTCTTCGCAATTCGGAATCGACTGAAGGAGGCAACAGGATTTTCCCCGTCAGTATTAGTACTTGGTAGAGAAGCCAAGTGACCTGGCGATTGGGCCCTGTTCGAACCTCTCGTCATTCCTATGGAGGAGACTAACCGACATAGGCGAGAGCAAGAGATGGCAACCTTGTTAAACCAAGAAAAAAAATCAAAAACATCACCCCGAAGAAGTCACAATTTTTGACTGGTGACTTGGTGTATTACAAGGTGTATTTCCAGCATGTCTCAACAGCAACAATATAGAAAACCAGCCGAACCTACCCAGAATCGAAACGACTTGCTTGCTGCTCTGGTCCAAATCCATCTCAATGGCCAGCAGTTACTGACCAGCATGGGAGCACGTTTCCCGAACGCTCGGCCGTCCATTCAACAAGTTTGGAACATGCCCCAGGATGATCTGCAGCGGTATTCCGAACTGTGGGCCACTTTTGTGGGAAGTTGGCAAACATGCCTTGTCCCGACGCCACCGCCTACATCGATTCCACCAGCAGTCCGGCCACCTTTCCATCCGCATACACGCCACCCGGTGCCCCGGCAGCAGCATATGCAAATGTTCAAA
>NW_026105931.1:0-696 GCF_025091365.1 Daktulosphaira vitifoliae
ATGATGAAGGTTATATACAAATTCAATTCACACTATACAAGTTTACATTTATGATACTATATAAATCAATTAATTAAATATCAATGACTAAATTATGAATCAATCATTCAGTTATTCCGATAATTATAAATATTGTTAACCTATAAAATATTTCTTTTACGTAGCTAAATGCACAATAATAAAAATTATATTCTTTGATAAACATTAGTAGTTTTAATTTTTGATTTTTTAATCATTTTATTACCTTTAGTTTTTAGCGAAATTTCTTATACACGAAAATCTTGCATGATTATTTTTCATCATGATTGCATGACTATATTTTATTATTTTTACTAAAGATATAAAAACATTTGTAATGTTACATTAACTACAATTAATACATTACAAAATATTTGTAAAACCTTTCGAATATTAAAATCTTCATACAAGATTGTTAGTAAACTAAAAACTTGATCTGAAGGTAAGTGATTTGCTAGTAAAACTGACTTTAATTGTAACTAGTTTTCTATTTTTTCCATAATTAGATTGATTTCTTAGAAAACTATAGTCATTATTGATACACGTAGGTCATTATCATATAATTTGACTTAAATCGGTGATGAATTACTAATAAGGAACAAAATAATATTAGGTAATATGGGTAAATAATTAAAACCGATGACGTAATTTACAAGACACTTCAAATTGAGTACAAAG
>NW_026105932.1:0-696 GCF_025091365.1 Daktulosphaira vitifoliae
AGAGCACGCAAATAACAAATTAACAAAAACAAATAAATTACCTATTGTAACTACTAAATTATAAAAAAAGAAACAAATTAATGATAAGATTTATAAAAAATTTTTTCATAGAGTATACTCTATCGAATTTTGTAATCAACTAGATTCTAATCAATGCAGATACTTGGTAGTTTATCATTTTTTGGACCAGAGTTAAAAAAAATTTACCTACAACCACGTTTGGAGTAACTGCTATTGCATTTATTATTATGTCTAGAACGTTATCTTTTTTAAATGACGTTTTCTATGAATATAAAAATGAAAATACAGCCATAATAATAACTGTATTACTCAATAGTAATCACAAATTAATAATAATTTCAATGTATATAAGGCCTAGCAAGTTTTTGATAATTCGTAAAAATAATTGAATTTTAAATTTGGGGGGGCCGGCCCTGGGCCACATTAAATCTAAGTGGGGCCACGCGCCACCCATGTCTACGGCCTATATCTACTTAATTTCATTAGAAAGACAGGACTCTTAGATCATTTACAGGGGGCGACTTGATAGCCCCCCCTTATACAATAATAGGTGTAATGTANTCCCTTATACAATAATAGGTGTAATGTAATAACACTTTGATGTGTAAACCGAATCAAGATAATTCGGTATTAAGTGTGCACAACGGACCAACAGGTTCGAGTGCATGGGCATTA
>NW_026105933.1:0-696 GCF_025091365.1 Daktulosphaira vitifoliae
TAAAAAAAAAAATCAACTAAAAATATTAACTGGATCAAAAGTTATTTAAGTTGTCAGTGAGTGGTGGGCCACCCTGTATACGGTGGGTGTTCAAATCTGAAATAAGCAAATAGAATGTAGAACTTTTTCAACTTAACTTTTGAAAGTGTTCCGGAAGGTCTGACACTTTTATATATATCTTAAATTACAGCTAATGTAATATACTATAATTTGAAAAAAAAAAATTGACCTCTGGACTTGTCTTCGTCGTGAGAATGGTTACCAAATGCTATTTTTGTGTGAAATTTCTCGATTTTATTTTTTACATTTTTAACTTTATAATGCTATAACTTATTGAAAAGTGTATGGATCAACACAATTTTTTTATTAGAAATAATATTAACATGCTTATATTAGTTTCACCTGTATGTAAGAATGTANAACATGCTTATATTAGTTTCACCTGTATGTAAGAATGTATGTATGTATGTATGTTTGTAACTCTCCAAGCGCCATGCTTTATCGCATATTCCGACGTCTATGGCCTTGAGACTAGACTGTCATAATGCATTCACCCTACCCCACGCCTCGCTCATCACACGACGGCTACACTATTCCTATATAAATTTATTTTTAGTTATCGTACCCGTACATTAGTGCTTGTCATCAATAGTATATATATATATATATATATATAAACAAATTTTTATTTTGACT
>NW_026105934.1:0-695 GCF_025091365.1 Daktulosphaira vitifoliae
AACATGAAAATAATCATAACCTTACCTACAGTCTGTATTTTAAAATATTAATAATTTCAGAAATACTAAATCAAAAATTGAATCAGGAATTTCTTTACTTGATTATTTCATATTTTATAAACTAGTTAATTATGTATATTATCATTAAAAATAAAAATTTGACACCATAACAAGGTACTAAAAAGTACTGTCATTTTTATCTTGTAAGTAATTGGAAGATGGGTTGGAATAAACGAATCAGCATGTATTATAAAAATGAAAATATCCCTTTCTTACTTAAAACGTATCTTTTATTAAATACCAGAAAATATACCCACCACCTATTGTAAAAGTTTTCTCAGTAGAAAATCTGTCATAAACAATTGATAATGGTTTGCTAGAATATTTATCTAGGTGTTGTACTTTTATAGGTTTTATATAAATTTCAACGGAATTGAAAATAGAATTAACATAGGATCTTAAATAATTTATATTAAGATTAACACCAGCATTAAAAATTAAAATGCTTCAAAATCGAGATTGTCGTTCAAAAAGTTCAGAAAAAATATTTTTGTTTGAGTTGGCAATTTTTGATCATTTTCAACTTCTAACTATCTAGATTTTAATATTTTATACTCTTCGGTTAATTAAGCTAATGTTTAGAAACATTATTAGGTTTAGATTCCATGGATTTTTATAAACTTCCATAATAGTAA
>NW_026105935.1:0-695 GCF_025091365.1 Daktulosphaira vitifoliae
CAGCACGTGAGTAGAGGTCAGGGGTCAGTAACCACGGACCCGTGACAAATGAAGAACGATCGTTTTCTTTTACTACTCACTATATTAAACAACAACTACACGAAAAAAAAAAATATATATATAATATTCTCTAGTGTTTTTCGAAATACTAGTAAATCTTATAAAGCACCGATAAAAGTGATCCCATCACTTCTTCGACCACTTCCGTTGTCTAACTTTTCTTCACAAATACACTCTAAATTTCTATGGCTTAACTTAATTTCTATAGTCTGGCCTTCAGACAATGCTTCTCTTTTGATAAACTCTTTATGCTCAGTTATTTTAAGTCTTAATAACTGTGTAAAGACAATCAATTTTATTCTTAATTCCATAACAAACTATTCAGTGATGAAACAAAATCAAGAACATTGTAGTACTTATTTCGTAATTAGGGGAAAGAGTAACATGACTTTTCGATCTCTAGTTTCAGAGTTCTTAAAATGTTTTGTAAAGCCTAGCAGAAAATTTTACAATTTAAATTATGCTAAAAGTATTTGTTTGTGCCCTGATTAAAGTGTTGGACTTCGAACGCAACTAAGTATAAATAATTTTAAATTTAATTTTGGATATCTACAACAAAATTATAATGTTACTTGAAATTACAAATATTAATTTACTTCATTTTAGCTAAAATGTCTGAAAAAAATTTACATACA
>NW_026105936.1:0-695 GCF_025091365.1 Daktulosphaira vitifoliae
ACTTGAATATAAATTACTTAAGTTATTAAGTTGAATTTTATAGCATTGAACTAATAAAAAATGAAATAAACTAAAAAAAAAAACTTTTTCTGAAATAAAAAACAATTGATTTTCGCTTTGCTAAGTTTGTTAATCTTTAATTTTACCTATCTTTTTGTTTTTACTTTAAATTGAATTATCTGATTATTTATAGTATTTCTTCTGTATTACGAATTACTTTAAATTTACTTTAAATAAATTTTAGTTTTATAATAGTTAATCAACACATAACCATTTCCGCATTAAATCATAAACAAGATCGATAAATGTTCATCTTATTATGTATTGTATTGGTTTAAAATTGATAATTATGGAGGTCTATTTATAACCATTTTATTGATATGTTAAATGAAATATTTTCATAATTCAAGTAGTATTATTTCTTATACAAGTAGTATATCAAGTAATTTTATTCAATGTAGTACAGCAAACTACTGTTGTCTGTGGAACTTTTTTTTATATTTCATCACTTATATTGTTTTCTTTTTACTTTTACGTAATAAACTTTTTTATAATTTTTATAATGGTCAAAAGATCTAGCAGTTTTGTATTCTAATTGGTAATTACGAAAACCAAATTGTTGCTGTTAATTTGCCCACAAATGGTCAAGTATTAGATTGGAAATCATTGAACAAATAAAGAAAACGAAGAAATTT
>NW_026105937.1:0-695 GCF_025091365.1 Daktulosphaira vitifoliae
ATAGTAGGGCGACGGCTGATAAAGGTGGCACGAGTCGCGGGGCATCGTGTATAACGAAGCGACGCGGGCCGTGTCAATGTAATAAATAATACATATACTTAATAAAATATATCACCAAATCAGCGTTTCCCGTGGTTAAGATGAATAAAAAAAATAATACCCTTACACAAATTCAACTACCCTCTTACGCATATCATAATACGCCCACGTCAAAGAATTGATTACATTAACCAATGAAATACAACAAAAAACATTTCAAGAATCTCACCAGAGATCGCTAACCTAGTTTTGCGAGCTATAAAAAGGCCATTTTCCCCAAATTCGGGTGCTCTTTTGGTAACTACACCGTCTTCTACTGTGACAAGAGTTATAACTACACGACTCTGCTCGTCTCTGTGGAATACTCGGTCAGTACACGCATATGGAATCTGAGTGACATATACTTAGCTTTAAATTATAATTCTATATCAAATCTACACGTTTTTTGAAATGAAATATCCATTTCTAATCGCTGGGATTTAGAGAAAAGGTTATACATCTTATTTTCGGCCGAATACTTTTGATAATTTAAATATTCAAACACATATAAAATATTGGTATTCATTTATTTTTTTTATATATATATACACACTTCAAAAAATTACATGATTAGATTGCATTGTGTTCTATTACTTATTGAAGCGCCACAACCTGGC
>NW_026105938.1:0-695 GCF_025091365.1 Daktulosphaira vitifoliae
CAAAGGATTATTGTGACCCTATACTGAAAAGACTTCTATGTAAAATCAATAAGTTTTTTTATCAATATACGTCCAATATTACTTTTGTTAAATAAATAGTATTTTTTTTTTTTGTTAATTTAACAAAATATTTGATAGTATGATTAATTTTTTAGTCTTCTAACAAAAATAATGGTTAATAAACAAAAATGCTATGATTCATTAATCAAATGTTTATTGGACATTTTTGATAATACATTTATTGTTTATACCAGAGGGTTTATTCTACGTAGGAAGTAGTGAGGTAAGGAATACAAAAATGACATCGATAATAAAAATGATAAGAAAGGATTAGGAATACATTGTAGAATCAGGTGCATCAATAGATCCCTTAAGTAAGGGATCTATGAAATGAGCTTTAACATCAGACTGGAGTAAGTTATAGGGTACTTAAAGTGTGCTCCAGATATATAGGATGATTTTTTAATATAACCCACTCAATTACTCGCAGAAAAAAATATTTTTTTTCTAGCCTTTATCCCAACTACTTGGATCAGCCACTCTTTCCTAAAGATCCTAATTATCCTTGTATAGATTTACAATTAAGCTGTTGAAGTGATAAGATGTTGTATGTACTCTGTGCTTGTCAGTTATTAACACATTTTTTATGCGATGCCTAATAATAATAAATGCGATACACCCACCAAATTCTTATT
>NW_026105939.1:0-695 GCF_025091365.1 Daktulosphaira vitifoliae
AGCACACGTGTCAAAGGTTAATTGGAACGCATCCAACGCTATACATACTCGCATATTTTATTATTATGTTATTGTTATTTCTATTACTATTAAATTGCGTGCACACACATGCCAATACAACACTATTTAGCATCTATTTAGAACATATGTGATAGGACATAATGTACACACACATGCAGTGGAGATTTACTTGGGATTATTTTTTTATCGCACGACTATAATGATTGTTATCAATATAATAAGTTATACTTAGCATTTATGAAATTTATCTCAGGTTCTTTAATAAAATACGAATTAATAACCTAGCTTCAGATATTTCGAATAATTCATAGAATTTTGTTATCATCGATTTTTAAGAATATGACAATTTAAATGTTGAATTATTGTTCCAAAGTTTATTGACATACACCTAAACCATTTTTTTCCTATACAAAACCTTCGGATCGGAGTACTCAATGTATTAAAGCGTATATTAGTCTAGACAAAAAAAATTATTGGATTAAAAATTAAGCTACTTTTACGGCTCATTGTAGTCGTTGACTAGATACGGTTGTAGCCAATTGAGTATTATTAGATTAAACGGCATTTAACCACAATACGTTTATATAAATACTAATAGTTTAAATTTAAGACCCACATGAACGGTAAATGAATAAAGGTTTATTTTTTCTCAAATAACTAGTTTTTAATGGTCA
>NW_026105940.1:0-695 GCF_025091365.1 Daktulosphaira vitifoliae
AATTTTCCAGAAAAATTGACACTTTTATTTAATCTTAATTTAAAGCTTATATAATATACTTTACTATGAACAAAAAATTTCTAGATATAGTTAAAATGGATATCTTATTCAAAAATATGCTATTTTCATGTAAAAATTCATGGTTTTGTATTTTAATATACCTTATAATGGGAGTACACTGTTTTCACGAATATTATATAAATCTAATTGACATAGAATAGTTAAACCTATATCAGTGATTTTAATTACTGTCAGATAT
This sequence comes from Daktulosphaira vitifoliae, assembly GCF_025091365.1. NCBI lineage: Eukaryota > Metazoa > Arthropoda > Insecta > Hemiptera > Phylloxeridae > Daktulosphaira > Daktulosphaira vitifoliae. Next base: position 260 of record NW_026105940.1, read on the forward strand.
TATCTATACTATCTATATTATCTATACGTATGCTGATTCAATAAAAAGCTTTGCCTGTGGCAATGCTTTTTATGCAATTTTTCCTTAATTCTTTTTGAGTTAAAATTTCGCTTTTGAATAATCCACCAATTTCTTAAAATGAAACACTATCTACAGTAATTCATCGAAGTGTTTCTTATGATAGTGATTTTAATTACTGTAAGATATCATTTATACTTGTTCCAACTATGACTCGTCCACACTGTAACGCGATCCTACTGTGATTCAGGTTTTTTTGTTTTGCTTATTAGTAATAAACAAAATATAAGGTATTTGTACATACTCTCATTAGAGCCAATTGCCTTGGAGCCAAACCTCCAAGGCATAAGGGATGAACTTAAAAAGTATTACATAGTTAAAAATTTAAGAATAATGTGTAACTAAAGATAATAAAAAA
>NW_026105941.1:0-695 GCF_025091365.1 Daktulosphaira vitifoliae
ATAGAGTAGGTAATTGATTTGACACTATATTGTTTAAACTCAACTAAACGCTAAATTGTACATTCCCAAACAACAATCATAATCTTTTTCTTATTTTTTTTTTAATTCGTCAAATTTATTCAGTTGGTGTCTTAATATATTTTGTATGATTCGCTTCCTTTATACTAAATAGTGTGATCTTCCCAACCATTATAATTTGTATGCAGTAAAATGATATAAAGTTTAATACCACCAATTTACAATAAAAATTATAAAATATTTTAATTTTTTTTTAAATAAACAAAAATTGGACAAGTGAACACTGTTTTTATATTTGATAGGTTAATTCTGGATATAGTACGTCATATTTAGATAAATACTAATTTTATATGAGTGTAAACTAAAAATAGTCTTCCAAATATCATGTAAATAAACGATACAGTAAAATAATTTTTTGAGGCAATATTATTGCATTATCTAAATCAAAAATATATTATTTCATAAAGAATTAAAATATTTCAAATGACTATTCTGAAAATTTATTATATTTAATTTACAGCACATTTGCTTCAACCTCCACATACAAAATTATTCGTTTATATTAAATCACTTATAAATTAAATTAAGTACGCAGATCAGTGGCGTGCCCAAGAATTTTAAATGGGGAGAGATGTCTTATCTAATAGGTATTAATACAACTAAATACATTTAATAGG
>NW_026105942.1:0-695 GCF_025091365.1 Daktulosphaira vitifoliae
TTTTTACTGGTTTTATCTAATTAGTCGTTAAATTTCAGTTATTTTAATAGTGTTATTTTTTGCCAACTCCTGAAAATTAAATGGCATATAAGTTAGTGTTTTATGTGTAGTAATTTTTTAATTTTAGACGATTTAAAATAATCAGTCCGAGTTCAGAATCATGCCGAGGAAAATTTGAGGGTTTTCACTTTCTCCAACCATTTAACAATATTTCATTATTTTAGTCGTCAATTTTTCTGTGTATGAAATTGTTATAAATAAACCATAAAAAAGTCTCACAATTTAAAAAAAATTATTCAGTTGGTAAAAATAATTTTTTTTACTGCTCATATTTTTACCGGTGTATCTTTTCGGAGTTATCTGTTCATAAACAAAAATGATGTAATTATTAAAACTGCTTAATAATGGTTAACAATACAATTTCTTACAGATTTCAGATTATTGAAACAGACAAACAATTTGTTTGTTCAATAATTTCTATTTTGTTCGATCAACAACTATTGTTGATCCAATAATATGAGAAAGGAGTATTTAGTAATAATGTGCTATAATTAATATCAGTTGCCAAACGTTCTGCACATGTTGTTTAACTAATAATAATTTTGAATACACAAATACTATAGGTGCTTGAAAATATGTATATTAACACCAACCATGATCATCATAGTGTTACTTAATATTAAATAATGTAACCT
>NW_026105943.1:0-695 GCF_025091365.1 Daktulosphaira vitifoliae
CACCTGGAATGTGGGCTTCGAATGGTAATTTGTTGATTACAGTATTCAATATCCCTGCACCTCGTTTTCCACGTTGTCTCTATTTAACCATTATTCTCATAGTGACAGTTATTGTTCGATGACGTACGATGCGTTTCAAAAAACAGACTCTCACGCTACCTATCGTGAATTTTGAAAAAAGTAGTGAGATTGCACCTAGTAAACACGGTAAACTATTGCCAAATACAATACGTGCATTGATTTGCGGACCGTCAAATTGTGGAAAAACAAACTTGATGTTTACTCTATTGACCGATATCAACGGACTTCGATTTGAAAATGTTTACGTTTACTCGAAATCGTTGCATCAGTGCAAGTATCAACTACTCGTGGATGTTTTACGCGGCGTCCAAGGAGTGCAGTTGTTTACCTATGAAAACGGCGNTATGTTTTACGCGGCGTCCAAGGAGCGCAGTTGTTTACCTATGAAAACGGCGACGATGTACCGTCGGTGGACAACATCCTGCCCAATTCGGTTTTTATATTCGACGATGTTGTCATGGAAAAACAAAATGTAATGTGTGATTATTTCGCGCGAGGACNATGTGATTATTTCGCGCGAGGACGACACAGGCAATAATATTGAGCTTTTCTGATAAATTTACAATAAATAGTAATTATAAAACTTTCTGACTGCATATTGATCTTAACGATAC
>NW_026105944.1:0-694 GCF_025091365.1 Daktulosphaira vitifoliae
AGAAAAATATATATGATTTGTATATAAAAATATCTATATTTTGATTCGTTCATTTTTTAAAAATTTATGGCAGTTTTAAGAAAAAAAGTTAAAAAAATGTTGAAATTTGCCGATTTTAAAAATCGTAATTTTGTAGGAGATTTCCCCATTAATAGGGAACTAGGGAAATTTTTTCAATTTTTAAAGGCAATATCAGTCCCGTGAGAGCTGAAAAAAAGTGGCACAAATATATAAAACCGCATAGTAAAATTAATACCTTCTCAGCTTCGCATCGAAGCTAAAATATAAAGAGCAAATATCTCTAGGCTATACATAGTATACCATAGTATGTATTTTACTAATATAAGGTATGTATTACATACCTTATATTAGTAAAATATTTAAATAAATTAAATCTGCTTACACTTTTTAATGGCTGACAATTTAGCTGATACAAAAAAGCCAAGATAACAGTTTGGAATACTATGTGATGTATCATTGTAGCAAAAGTAACTTCATACATTTACAACTTATTAAAGAAGTGCTCAACAGTAGGATTTAAATATTCTATAACATACCTAACATATTTGACTTATACACGTTGATTATTTGAACAATAGGTACTCAATTTCTTTTAAAATAATAATTATGTCAAGAATATTATTTTTCATATTTTCTAGTGTGATATATTTCTCGATTTATCAGACATTAATTA
>NW_026105945.1:0-694 GCF_025091365.1 Daktulosphaira vitifoliae
AAAATTGAGTTCTTGGAAGATAAATATTGTTTTGATTTGGTTAAACATCACAAAAACAATAAATTTTCAAGTAATCTTAAAATGTATAGAAATATTAATTGTTTTAGAAGGTATGCATATTGATGTAAACTAATTATTGAAAAACTATAGCAGTACTATAAAAAGAGAGAAAATTAAATTGATTAGCTAGTGAAATTCTTAACATAACAATAGATCTGATAAATTAGTAGTAATTTTTTAATTGTGGGCACGAAGAAATTATTAAACTGTGTTTATGTCTCTTAGGATTCACCATAATGTAAGAAGTTTTAAACAATTTGTGATAATGTTACCGATTGAAAAGGGTTTGGTAAAAACTTTCCACAAACTTATTTTTGTCTTAAAAATTTATTTTATAGATCAAAACTACAGTTTGATGCCTATAAGCTCTTTCCGAACAAAATAAAAATTGTTTACGATTTAAATTATTTTTCTTAATCAAAAATATGATAATTTTTTCGGTAAATGAATGATGAAATAAAAAACAATAGTTAATTTATTTTTACCATATTAGCGCTATACTTATTTCCTTTGTGATTCATATTTTCTTGGTAATAAAAGTTTCAATTTAATTTTTTATTATTCACAATGTTATTATTCAACAAAATTATTATGAAACTATACATTAGGTAATAATTATTGAGCAGGGATCTGT
>NW_026105946.1:0-694 GCF_025091365.1 Daktulosphaira vitifoliae
CACAAGTGATCAATTTTTATTATAGAAAAATATGTTTCAAATTTTTTGTTAGACCAAAAAAATCTTAATTTTATTCTATCATATAAAACTAAAAATCAAGAAAGCTGTTAAATATATTTTATATATAATCTGCTCATATTAAGAAATATAAACGTATAATTTAACATTGTTATATCATAACAATGTATTAAAATTTAAAACAGTCTTTTATTTCAAGAATAATATCAAAAATGTATTAATTTTTATTTTAAATCATATTTAATGTCCAGCCATATTATAATCTAGGAATTAATAAATTCAATTCCTAAATTTTGAATCATTCAAAATTGTATACTTGATGGTTTAAGGGTACTTTAATACTGATAATAGTGAGACACAACATAAACATGATTCGAAAAAAGTTCATAACGATAGTATATTAGAGAATACTACTATAACTTCATAATTAAGTTAGAGATAAAGTTTACCGCAATATCGATAATGAAATTAACACAAAAATATTCAATGTAACAATAGAATTATTATAGTTGTCCTCTGTTAATTTTGTTTGAAAAGTCATACAGAAGTTATCAGAGATATATTTGGTTGATCTAATATATCCTTATAAACATGAAATCACTTAACCTATGTATTTTAATATAAATATTTATAATATAATATAATTATTATAATTTAATTTTAATTTTTAATGAAC
>NW_026105947.1:0-694 GCF_025091365.1 Daktulosphaira vitifoliae
ATTTATAAAAAAAATGTACTAAATAATAGGTAAAGACATCAAGCATTTATAAAAAAAAAACTATATTGATTTGTTCATTTTTGAAAAAGTTATGGCAGTTTTAAGTAAAAAAAATTGAAAAAATTTCGAAACATAGCGATTATTAAATTTGTAATTTTTTTGTTGGTTTCCCCCATTTACTGAGAACGAAGGAAATTTTTTCAATTTTTGAGGGTAATGTCTTCGACTAGTTACGATTTGTGATCTTTTGACGTATCATTTAAAGAAATCGGTTCTGTGAGAGCTGAGAAAAAGTGGTAACAGACACAAAAAAAACACACATCATTGTAAAACCAATACCTTCTCAGCTTCGCATCGAAGCTAAAAAATAGATTTTCTTGTTGTTTTTTTATGGTAGAGAGTTGGAATTTACACTTCTTTTCAAAAAAAAAAATATTACTTTTCATATGAACAGCAAAAATTTCTATTATTTAATTTAACTTAGGTTAAAAAGTTATTATTAGTATTTAAAATAACTAGTAACTTAACTGAATATACAATTAAAACTTAGTAACTTATACATTGTAACTAAGTTTAATTTTTTAATCTAATTTCTTAACATCACAAGTAAATAAAAATGACTAACTTGCTCAGTCTAAAATTTTAAACAAAATAAGACTAATAGTTTGATTAATTGTAGAGTAAAATAAAAAAA
>NW_026105948.1:0-694 GCF_025091365.1 Daktulosphaira vitifoliae
TGCGCCGATTGTACAATCCAGCTGTTTGGAGCCATTGCAGATTTACCGCAAAAAATAATATATTTCAATTTAAAATTCATAGACTTCAAGTAATTTTTCTTTTTTATATATATGAAAAAACTTTGAAATATTTTTTTATCAATTAATTTAGGTGGATAATCAACTATCAAACTGCACTTTTAAAACAGCTCTGTATCCAACACCAGCTAACAAAATCTCATCGCGTTCTTTAAAACCTTGCTTAGAAATTGCTTATTCTAAAACTTCAGTGTCGTGTCATTATGATTTATATAAGCAAGTATTTTAGAAAAAGTAAAAAAAAATTGTATATAATTTGAACTTTATAGGTACATTTATATAAGTCTCCGTGATTTTACCGTGCAACTAGATCGTACGTTTGTAGTGAGTATGCATAAAACTTTGTCACCTTTCCTGGCTGTTTTTGAACGACCACTGGATGCCAGATTTAGACAAGACGTTAGTTCGCTTCATGCTACCGATATGCCACCGGTAATTCTATTTAAATATAACCAACCCTTCTTAATGTGTTCAAGTGGATCTTCTAAACTCTAATACTATTCTTGTTTAATATTCAGGGTAAAAAGTCAGGTCGGGTATACGTAGAATCATTTGATTGCTCTCCTTTTCACGTGCATTTAAGTTTTTCAACGAAACCATCAGAACACTACTCTCT
>NW_026105949.1:0-694 GCF_025091365.1 Daktulosphaira vitifoliae
AAACATCCACGCGTAATTTGTAAGTAGAAAATAATGAGTTACTACGTGAAGCACTTGACACCACCACTGTAAAATAAGTTTGTCTGTATTATCTACATTTTATCCAAACAACTTATAAAAGTGTTAAACCAATATAATTATTGTATCTTCTTTGAAATTAATAACGGCTTTATTGGTATATTGAGTTTCAAATTGAAAATGTTTTCTTCTTAATGAACATTTTTATATACAACTCTTCTTTTTTACAGACATTTTTAATTACTTTACTATACAAGTTTATTTTAAAACGCATTATAAAAAAAAAGTTAGTTTATGAAGAAGTATCTTATTATAAGTGTCATTTACATTTACATAATTTTTCTTTAAAAAATACATAAAATAGGCAAATGTATTCGTATAAAAGGACATTTGCGTGCTTTCTATTCAATGAAAAATTAATTAAACTAGCTGTTTAAATTTTTTAAATCTTCTAAAGTGCACTTAAATACAAAATAAACAAATGTGGGTTTTCTCAATAAACTTTTGTGCATATAAAAATGGAAGTAGTTTATTCTTTATTCAACAGTTATATTTTTATGTTGGTAAAAATAAAACAGAAAAACCCTAAACAATCAATACCTATCGTAATGGGAATATAAAATGACTTTTTATGTCATATTGGCATGATAATTGGAACATTAGACGAATTGGCATC
>NW_026105950.1:0-402 GCF_025091365.1 Daktulosphaira vitifoliae
AAAAAAAAAAAACACATCATAGTAAAACCAATACCTTCTCAGCTTCGCATCGAAGCTAAAATGTATCTTTGTCTTATAATTATTTTTGCAATGAGTGGGATATTTTAAAAAATAGCTGATGTAAAAGTACAAATATATAGGTTATTATAATAGCTGATAGGTATTGAAGTGTTTTCTTAGCTCTCACCGAACGGATTTCTTTCAACGATACGTCAAAAGATCACAAATCGTATCTAGTCGAAGACATTACTCTCAAAAATTGAAAAAATTTCCCTCGTTCCCCGTAAATGGGGGAAACCTCCAAAAAAATTACAAATTTAAAAATCGCTAATTTTCGAAATTTTTTCAATTTTTTTTACTAAAAACTGCCGTAACTTTTTCAAAAATGAACATATCAATATA
>NW_026105950.1:489-694 GCF_025091365.1 Daktulosphaira vitifoliae
TATCATTTGGTATATTTTTTTTGTAAATATGACACTTAACCTGACCACAGGGGGGGATTTAAAATGACAACTTTTTCACAAAAAATTAACTTTTTCAACTTAACTTTTGCAAATGTTCCGGAAAGTCTGACACTTTTATATATATCTTAAATTAAAGCTAATGTAATGTACTTTAATTTAAAAAAAAAAAATTTGACCTCTGTAC
>NW_026105951.1:0-694 GCF_025091365.1 Daktulosphaira vitifoliae
AAATCTTTAGATAGTGTTCAATTTTAAAAAATTGGTGTATTATTCCAAAAGCTACATGATCTGCTAGGTCTTTATTAATATCCTGATTAAGATAAAGTATGCCTAATGAAAAAGGGATTATTAAAAAATATTATTTCTCATAAAAAAATTGTATTGATCCATATATTTTTCAAAAAGTTATAGCATAATAAAGTTAAAAAACACAGAACGGTGGGGTCGCGGCATAGTTGGGTCCAGTATAGATTTAATTTGACAGTGATTAAAATTACTACCATAAAAAACGCTTCGATGCAAATCTGTAGATAGTGTTTAATTTTTAAAAATTTAATGGATTATTCCAAGAGCAAATGATCTCCTATTTCCTTATTTATATTTTGATTACATAATTTATGATTTATAATTGTAATATATGAATACATATTAAATAATTTACTATTTGATATAACTTATTGAGGTATTATATTAAAAATATAATTATAGAAAAGTGGTATTTTTTCATAAATAAATAGTAAGTAGTTTTTTAGCTTCGATGCGAAGCGGAGAAGGTATTAATTTTACTATGATGTGTTTTTTTTTTTTTTTTTTANCTTAAATTATCTCTTTGATTTTAAAATTTTACAATTTTATAAGAATTATTATTAATATTTATTCTTATGGTAATAATACATTTTAAACGGAGTTTAAAAATAAGGTT
>NW_026105952.1:0-694 GCF_025091365.1 Daktulosphaira vitifoliae
ATAGTAGCTTCAGGATACTTACCATATGAGGTCACAGACCCAGGTAGGGACCTAACTATGCTCTTTAATTATTGCAAAAATAATAATAGGAACCCGAAAAGAATAAACTGGGACAAATACAGGGCAGATCTCTCTCGTGACCTGATTAACCTACAGTTTAGATTGGGGTCGAGACAGAGTACTGAAAGGGCTGTAAATATGCTACAGGACTCCATTGTCTCAGCTTACAAAGAAAACTGTCCTTTAATAGAAAGGAAAGGTACAGGGCAGGGTGTAGCTTGGTGGAATGCTAACCTGTCTAAATTAAGAAAGAGTTCACGTAAGCTCTTAAATAAAGCAATGAAATCAGGTTTGGAACAACACTGGGAATCCTATAAGGACGCCCAAAGGAACTACAAATCTGCATTGAAAAAGTCCAANGGAATCCTATAAAGACGCCCAAAGGAACTACAAATCTGCATTGAAAAAGTCCGAAAGAAAAAGCTGGAAGAAGTTCTGTGGGAATATACAACAACTCCCAATAGCAACTAGACTTCTGCAATCACTAAGGAATGGACCAAACAAAACTGTCGAGACAATACTACTGCCAGACGGAATGTTCACCAATAATGATGATGAAACATTATCACATTTGATGAACACACATTTTCCTGACTCTACAATTAACAACAGAGAACAGGAACATGATGCACAG
>NW_026105953.1:0-693 GCF_025091365.1 Daktulosphaira vitifoliae
GAAAGCTTCTTTTGGTGTGAAATCTTTTATTATTGAAGCTGGACATTTGATTTCAACAATTGAATCGTCATCAATTAAACCATCAGGGCTAGCTGCTAAGAATTGCAAAGTTTTATGAACAAATAAACTACAAGCTTTATTATTCACACCAAGCCTGTGTTGTAAAACTTCTTTTGCCAATGGTTCACTTTGAATACCATACCTTAGTAATTTAAAAATCATAATTCACAAAACAAAAAAATTAAAATAAAATTGCTCAAAAAGTAAATTAACCTAGTAGAAGCATTGCCTTGGAAAAAGTCGTATAAAATATACTTTACAGTATTTGCTCGAGATGTAGAAGCTCGAAGTTTGACAACTTTACCGAAATTCGAAGCTGTTAATCGAAATTTTCGTTGTCTACGCCATTCATCACAATTTGATTGGCCTATTGTTCTATTTTTTAATTGATCTATTTGATTATCAGCGAGTCGAATTTTTGTCAAAAATTCATTTTTTTTATCTTCAAACTTAGAAACAGGCATATCGACAATTTCTTTTTCTGTGTAAACTTGTCCATAATCTTCATCGGGTCCATGGTTAATTACTTTCCTCTTACTTTTATTTCTAAAATATGAAAGGTTACAAATATATAAAAATCAAATTAATTGGCCGCAACGAAAAATTCGTAACTTTCATGGCGTTTTACAAAAT
>NW_026105954.1:0-693 GCF_025091365.1 Daktulosphaira vitifoliae
TTTTTCAAAAAAAAAAAAAAAAAATCAAAATTTTAGTCATGTACAATTTTTATAAAATCTTTCTTTTATTAAATTATTTTAGTTTTTAGAAAAAATGTTTCTGATGACTTTTTTGAAAAATAAAAACTGCTTGGAAATATTTACAAAACTATAAATTTTACATTTTTTCTAAATTTTGAATTAAAAAAGCGCCTTGTTAATCATGTCATATAGAGCTCAAATATTGTAGATGTAACTTTTAGAAAAAATTCTCAGGTGGTATTTTTCAAATTTTAAGACCTAAAAAATAAAGGGCACCCAAATGCTTATGTTTTTTTTTAAAAAAAAAAAGGTTAGTAAATAAATGCTGTTTGGAGTACTTAACCAAACTTGTTTACGAAAAAGTATACAAAAAGCTTACGAAAACCAAATGATTTTTCTATTGGTTAAGAAGTAAATGCTGACATTAATTTTTGATCATAGTTTTAAGGTTATATCAAAATAACGATGTGTGAAATTAGACTTACTTTATAGCATGAAAGACATTCAATACAACTTATACCGTAAACAAGTCCTTTTTTGGGTATCAATTCGCTACGGTACTCTACGCCAACAAAATAACCGACCCAAGCAATCGTCTAACAAAAAGGCACTTAATAAAATGACAGCAGGTCGTTTGTTTGTTTTTTAAGCGGTTGTCCGCCCTCATCCTTG
>NW_026105955.1:0-693 GCF_025091365.1 Daktulosphaira vitifoliae
GTTTATCCAACTTTATCATAATATCAAGAGCCGGGTGGTAGGGATCACAAGGTACTGCTGGAGTTACGGCTTTAGAGATATAGATTCTGTTATCATTGGAGAACACAAGGTCCAATACTACACCAAAAGGGTTTTGAATATCATTAAGTTGGAAAAAGTTAAAGAACGCAAATGCATCAGGGATACATTGAACTCTGGGATTAGAAACCGTATTGTAAAGTAAGCCAGAATCATCATTGGACCATATAATATCTGGCAAATTGAAGTCACCACAAAAAATGAAAACACATTTTGGATGAAGGAGAAGAACGGATTGTACAGCGGAAATAAAAGATTCATAAGCAGAAAGTGGGCAATTAGGAGGAAAGTACACTGAGCACAATACATAGTTGATGTTATTATAACTAAGTTTAACAAATAGATGTTCAACATTGGTAGCTGGAGTGTAAATTAAATTAGATACTATGTCACTACGAATGGCAATGAGAGCGCCGCCACCTCTAGAAAAATTACTTGTTAAACTATTTCTATCACATCTATAAATGATGTAGTTGGATAGACCAAGCTCACTATCATAGAAGCTGTCACATAGCCATGTTTCAGTGAAACAGATAAAAACATAATCAAAAACAGCGACATTACATTTTAATTTACTTAGTTTGGTTCTCAACCCGCGGCAATTTTGATAAAAAC
>NW_026105956.1:0-693 GCF_025091365.1 Daktulosphaira vitifoliae
TTATTTTGGTAAAATATGAGATAGGTAATTTTGTATTTTAATTAACGACATCTTTATCTAAGAATTCGACAATTTTAGTTACTTTATTTTAATTTTATTTTATATCACTAATTAAAAAACTTGTGTCGAAAATGGATGACATCAATGACCTGTTTTTTATAGAAAAATGCAATTAGACATTTATCCTTGAGCAATTGTTATTATATCACATTGCATTAAATAAAAAAAAGGCTAAAAAATTAAAAGATCCGATGGTGAAATAAATTCGTTAAAAGATACAAATTCAATTTAACATGAAAACACAATTTATAAGAAAAATTTATTCTTAAAAAAATCTTTAATGCGTGACTCATTATTATATAAAAGTAGATTTTTCTTAGATATATAGAAAAACATTTCAACGCAAATCTGAAGATAGTGTTTAATTTAAAAAAAATTGGTCTATTATTCCAAAAGGAACATTATCTCCTATTTCCTTATTTATATTCTAATTACAAGTTTTATGATTTACAAGTATAATATAGCAATAAATAGATATTACTTTTATGGCAAACGTATATAAAAGTTGAAGGTCTTGATGCAATATTTAAAAAATTGTTAGCTTCGATGCGAAGCTGAGAAGGTATTAATTTTACCATGATGTGTTTAATTTTTTTTTTTTTATGTCTGTTGCCACTTTTTCTCAGCTCTCAC
>NW_026105957.1:0-693 GCF_025091365.1 Daktulosphaira vitifoliae
AACTTAGAAAGTAATTTTATGAAAGTTTTGTCAAAAAAATATTTTAATGATAATTGATTTATAATTATATACTTGATTCAATTTAAATGATAGCTACTAATAAGTTATTACCTAAGACCTTGTTCAGCAGCAATTTCTTTTTTCAAGTCATCAAGTTCTGGAGGAATTGTCCAACTAGACTCTTTAGTGTTGAGGTTATGATAGTATGTAGCACCTGTATCTGACTTGTACTCTTTCCATGGACACTGATCTAAAAGGATCTATTTAAAAAGATAAAAAATTAATAAAATGATTCGACAAAATAATATGAATAAATATAATACTTCAGTTTTAGATTTGAGCTCATCAGGTTTCTCCCATGAACTTTGTTTGGTAACTGAATTATAATAGTAGGATCGGCCATCTGGGGCCTTGTGTTCTGTCCAATCACTTGCAGGTTTAGTTTCATCACTACACAAAATCGCATTTAAATATTAATAAGAAATATTAATAACAATCAATTTTCCTGTAAAGCATGAGTTTAAAACTATGTAATAAATATTAACAAAATATAGTACACAAAAAGAAACAAATAATAATAAACCACAAGTAAACTTAGTTAAAAACCAAAAAAAAAAATCAATACAAACTATGCTTTCTTCAGTTTTATTACATTGACTATAACATATTTTAAGACATGACTTACCAATGTAA
>NW_026105958.1:0-693 GCF_025091365.1 Daktulosphaira vitifoliae
ACTTTGATAGCTATTTACTTCAGGAGGAGTAGAAGAAGACGTAGAGAGAATAGATGACGTGTTATGATTCCATGGACCATAATTAACTGGATACTGTTGAGAAAAAAAGTCGTAAGGTTCTCTGTATGCAGCTCTTACATTATTTGTATTTTTAATTGTCATCATAAGGCTTAAGACTTGACTTCTAAATAATAGTTTTTGGTCATTATTAAATAACCGCAACGTTGGCAATAAAGATTCCATAAAAGAACGATCTTCATCTTCTTTCGAACTCTGCTCGAGTACTGATAAAAACTTTTCTTCGAAATCAGTATCATTCCATGTTCTTTTTCCCTGTTTAATTCCTTTATTGCCTTTTTTTCTTTTCCAGGGAACTTCTTCTGCTGCCTGCTCAACTTCTATTGTCTGATCTTCGAACACTGATGCACTGATATCGTGATCAGAAGATGAGTTATCCATGTTTGATTCAGTGCTACAAAAATATTATTCATGTTAAATATCATTATATATTAACAGTTGTTCCAAATACATTTTTTCCGCGTTTAGGGTGTTAATATGGACGTTTCACGTGAACTTATCTAATACGTGTGCAACCGTTGCTCAAAAAAAATTAAATATATTATCAATTGACTCATTATCAATTAAACTTTAAATTGTAAAAATAAATAAATTTCAAAATATACTCAACACATT
>NW_026105959.1:0-693 GCF_025091365.1 Daktulosphaira vitifoliae
ACTTATTGAGTTACAAACATTTTACTTAGAATGGATATGTAATACGAGAACGTACCAATAAAAACCCTTTTCTTACTTACTGCACACCCAATATAATATACATAGCAAATTCTGTAGTTATTTTCAAAAATATAATTTATCATAAAAATAGATTCTCTAGCATTTTTTTAATATGTGTAAACAAAGGATTCTTCTGACTCGTTCTAAAAAATGAGTTTTTTTTAGAATACTTTTTTTTTGCAATTCAAATATGTTTACCATAAAAAATCATAGATATTTTCAATTTTTGTTTTCCTAAATTTTGATAAATGGACATGTTAGCTTTTGAAAAGTAGTCACAGTGGTATAAAATCTATTTAAATATTATTCCTTTCTTCTTTTAAATGTTTAACAAACCATTGCATTTTTTTTATAAAACTGATTTTAGATGGCTAATTTGTGTTGGTGGTATTATATATCGAAGCTCACAGAATTCATTGACACGGTAATTATTTCATTCGACATGTTTAAACTAAGCAATTAATGAACTACTACTATTAATAATTTACAGGTATTTTTCGTACTGAGAAAAAAGGATAATCAAATAAGCTTTCTTCATTTGTACCATCATTCACTAACTCCTCTTGAGACATGGTTTTGCGTCAAATTTCTTGCCGGTAAAACATTAAATACTTCTAATATTATAGGCTTCCA
>NW_026105960.1:0-693 GCF_025091365.1 Daktulosphaira vitifoliae
GATAATAATAACAATAAAAACGTCGCTTAGATGCGGAACTGCCGACGAGACAGGGAAAAAACAATCGATTATGCGATCTAGTTAAGGTGACTCAAGAAAAAATAATAATAATAACAAAATGCAAATGTAGACAAAGACTAAAAAAACAAACACATGAAATACAGAACTAAATGCGCCGAAATTCTTTAAACGTTGACTTCTAGACAACCTTGTGTGTTTACTTTCCATGACACTATTATAATATTATTGTCATATTCGTTTCTGGATTACAATAATTGTCGCGAAAAGTCTTAGACGCATTCCACCGTCGCCGCCTGAATTTATTTCTAACAGTCAGCACATCACAATAACAGCCAACTGAACATGGGAACTTTTACTTTTGGATTTGTCGTATTTATCTGCACACATTTTCCACACATATTCCACTGAGGCTATCTGTGCACGAGGCGTCGTTTACAATACAACTATTATTATGAAAAACTGCGAACAAAAAAAACTCACATGAATGACAAAAATCTTGGCTTACAATAAACCATTACTGTAGCCTGTAATACGACTTCTCCCTAAATATAAATTTTTTACAACACTATTTTGTCCATTATGGTAATGATGTCATAACAATACTAACAAGTAATTGTAAGTTAATATTTAACCCAAGCCAAGCACATAGCACGTGTATCAACATAATTTTCG
>NW_026105961.1:0-693 GCF_025091365.1 Daktulosphaira vitifoliae
CTCAAACTGTTTGTTCACATACTTTATAGATTTCACCAGTATTTCTTTTAGAGGTGTATACAATTCATTATCTTTTTTTTAATATCATCAACTAACAAATATTAAGTAACAAGGTTTATTATTAAAAATTTTACAACAATAAAATTTACATATTATTTAATAGCATTAGTAAAGTATTTAAATAAAGTAGCTTTTAGTGTGAAATCGTTTTAAAGAAGGATTGATAGATACTAACAAAACTTAAAATAAAAATAAATGTATTAAATTAGTTTCTGAACGCTAGAATTTTATAATGTTATTGTTGGATACACATCGATATGTTGTCGAGAAATTGTGTTATGATTATTAATAATATTGTTTTGCTACACCGGTTGATGTCGGTCTTCTCTCTATCTCTGCGTTGTCGCCGCCATCTTGGCGTATTTTCAACTATAAGCTCAATGACGCTTGCGAGCCAGTAGTTTTTCTATTCGTTTTGTTGTAAAAATAAAATATCACCTTTGCGATCGTCGCACCATTGTGCGCTCAGTATATCGCCGTTGGGTCTATATATTTTCTGATATACATCAAAATACTGTTCACAACATATTGTACACGTTGGTCAACTACTTGCATTTGATTTCAATTGATCCCCTCAATATACAACATTATCATCTACCGTTTCAACTAGACGATAAGTATAATGCTTGTTCA
>NW_026105962.1:0-692 GCF_025091365.1 Daktulosphaira vitifoliae
ACGAAGATTATGAAAACTACCTATAATTTTACTAAACATTAATAGTTTATTTTAAATGTATCAAAAAATAGATGACCAAATATAAAAGTTAATCTAGTTACCGTAAGGTGCAATATTGGTAAAGATATTACGAATTTATGAAAAGTTTCTTACAATTACCGAGGTTCATTTTCTTGAATTGAAATATTACTCACCTGAAAAAATAAAGTACACTCAATTAGTATACAGTAGTAAAACAATTATAAATAAATAAATATTATATTTTGATATTTCAATTATCCACTATCTTTGTTACTATCAGTTTTTTTATAAAAAAAAAACAAAAGAAAAACGGTTAAAATAATATTTACGATATTTAAAAGTTTTCTATTTTCAATGCATTGAATTACAAATTATATTCTATAAATGGTTACTCCAATAATACTCGAATAAATTTTTATAGCAAAGTTATAGTTTGGTGTAAAATTTCGGGCGTTCGATGTTTAAGTGGTGTAAAAAGTGACCAGGATTATTAATCAATATTTAATAAATTTGGAATTTCATCAATTTTGATAATCTTTTATAAATTATGTCATGTTAACAAATCAAAAATCTAAATCGTTGCAAATCGATTTGGAGTGGAGAAATTCATTGTGGTTAAAAAATGATCTAAGCGGATAAATGTACTATTAAATGTATTCAAGGGTATCTGG
>NW_026105963.1:0-692 GCF_025091365.1 Daktulosphaira vitifoliae
ATATATTTGTATAGAAATATAGAAATAAAAAAAGAACCATTTGAAATCTTGTTAAAATTATAGACAATGTAAAAATAACAAGTATTCAAGGTGAAATAGATGACATAATATATGTACACATTTATTATAACTAAGACAGGTGCTTTATGCATTTATAAAGTTTATTTTAGTCATCCTGAGTACATTAATGGTAAATATATTCATGTTGGTTTTTTAACTATTAACAATAATGTATATTAATTAGAAATTTAGTTTTGAGGTCGTAAAAGGATCACTTCCCCCTTAGACCAAAAAATATGTCTGTGGAATATGTATGCTTATGATAACTTTTCACGGAGTTGGGCGTCTCAGAAGTGGTTAACAAATATTATAAATACTTATAACTCCAATTACAACAATATTAAAATTGATAAAAAAATTATTATAACTACATAAAGAATATGAAAGATAATTATTTTTTTAATCAATGTTATAAGTAGATTTTTATACAAGTAATAAATGTATAAAATCATAGTAACAAGTGGTCTTCAAAATTATTATTCTTTTGTACCTAAATGATTAGCATATAATTGTAGCGAGTTAAAATTTTTAACCAATAACCCGCTTGCTTTCCTTTATGCTTTAATAATGGTTATAATTTTGCTGTAACTTATAATTAAAGATAAGTAAATAAATATTAATTAATTTTAAAC
>NW_026105964.1:0-692 GCF_025091365.1 Daktulosphaira vitifoliae
TAAAAAAATAAATATTCCAATAAAAGTTCTGGGACGTACTAATTCAAGAGCCAAGAGACTTTTCATGCATCTAAATTGTATTGGTAACAACAACATGATTGCAAATATGTTTATAAAAGTGTATGCATAATTTGTACCAAAGTTGCAGTAGCTGTCATGAATTGTTGTATCGTCTGATTGATGTTTCGAGAGTTATCACATATCAATATTAATAATAAAATAATACACAGAAATATGACGCGGGCGTTTATGATAAGGTTGATAGAGCAATATATTCGAGAAACGTGTTTGGATGAATAATTTAACAGGCTCGACTACATAAATTGAAATAGAAGGAAATAAGTTGAACAACTTTTTCAATAAATATGTTTACTCGCGGGTTTTGAATAAATTACGTTTACGTAACAATGTCAGATAAACGCTTGTGATAAAATAGATCTGCCCATATTTTAGATCGAAGAAGTTTTTGAACAATCTACAATGTCATAACACATTTCAGCGTTTAAATAGAATAGTAATTATTATGTAACGTGAAATATCTATAACTATTTTGAGTAAAAACTGAAAAAATAATATTGTAAATAAAATATATAGAATTTTTGTTTTTTTTAAGTGTATAACCGATGTGAAAACTTAAAGTACAGATTTGTATAATTTAGTGCATTGGTGTTAGAACTGCACACATAGACATA
>NW_026105965.1:0-692 GCF_025091365.1 Daktulosphaira vitifoliae
ATAAATTTTGAATTTTTTTGAACATCAAAATTTTGATTTAAATTTTTTAAAATTTGCAGTATTTTAATAGCAAAATTTGAAGGTCAGAAAATTTTTTTTTTCTTTTCAGAAACTTTTTGTAATGTTCTTTTAAACCATATCATATTTGAACGATTTATAATTCTTTTTGTATCGTTTTACGGTCTTGAACACGCATTGTTTGATGAAAATATCTATTGATGTAATTAAGTTTATGAAGAAAAGTAATGGAGCTTTTCCGAACTTAGCCATTGCTCCTAGGATTTTTTATGAGTCCTAATAACTTAATCTACTACAAAACATTACTAACAGTTTCTGAAAAGAAAAAATAAATTTTAATTAAAAAATTTTTTTACTTTCAAATTTTGCTATTAAAATACTGCAAAATTTAAAAAATTTAAATCAAAATTTCGATGTCCAAAAAAATTCAAAATTTATAAACTTAAGAATAAAATTGAAGTATTATTTAATATGAGTAAAACAGTGCTGGTTCCAGTGATAGTTTATTTGGATGTGTAGTTATAAGCTCTAGAACATAGGCTGTTTTTTCATATTTTTAATTATAAAAAATGCGCTATCTAGTAAAAAGCAATAAAAAAAATATTATTTTTGTTGTCAATGACCTTTAAGAAGTCTATGATATAAATTTCATAAATTTCTGAACTATACCAGCA
>NW_026105966.1:0-692 GCF_025091365.1 Daktulosphaira vitifoliae
ATTAAAGAATATTTAAATTGATGACCGTGTAGTGATTCAACGCTTTTACATGTTTAAAACATTTCTTCTATCAGTGATATATATTTCACTTAGAGATCCCTATCGTGCATTATCTCATTTAATTCTTGATTAATTGAATAATTTTCTTGGGAAATGTTTGGGATCATTAATAAACTGACCCGTATTTTCCTCCTATTCTAAGGACGTTATAAAACAAATTATTTTGTTTTTGGCAGTATTCGTCTTCACTTATCTTTCACTGGTCTGATGATGTGTGAGAATAACCTGTCACAAGCAATACAAACATTTCTAGAGTTTAAAGCACTTCCTGACGAATTCTGTCAGCCGTTATCTACACTACGGCCATTAAAACCGGAAAGTTATACTGCTTGCTACTTCTCTTCCGCCTAATCTTAATTGAACTTTGTAGACGCGGACATAACTATCCGTCTCATTATCTAGTAGGATTGTTCAGCCAGCGGAATGAAATTTTGTAACTAATAAATTTCTTAATAAAACGTAGTATATATCCGAAAAACGTTGACTATACTTGTTCGTTAGTAAAATCTCTTAAGTTTGTACAACCCTTCGTTTCTTATGTATTTAATTTAATTCCAGATGGGATTCAAAAGAAAAAACTTTTTCATCCGCTCCAGAAGAATTCATGGCGTGTCAAAAAAAAAAAAAAAAAA
>NW_026105967.1:0-692 GCF_025091365.1 Daktulosphaira vitifoliae
TTATTATAAGTTTAGAAAAATAAAAAATATTAACTTTCCAACATTATACTAATAAAAAAAAAAAGATTATTTAAAAATTATTGTTACTATTTAAGTTTAATTACATGTTTGATAAATGTGAGTTATTAAACAAGTGTTTAATAAAAAATTATATATTTTTAGCACTGGAGAAGTGGTCATGTGTTGGTATATATTACTCTCTGGTTCAGTATTTATAGATGGGAAACTTTTCCTTCCAACATCTAGGTAAGTCAAAAAATTAGTATTATTTTTTAGTAATAACTTTTTAAATTTGGATAGATATAGACGTAGAATCTTGGATCTAAATTTTCCTTTTTATAAATACCTTAATTTTTCTATTTTGCAGAAGATAATTTTATTTATTGACTACGTTTAAAAAATCTTATAATGTAATATTTTTTTTTATATCAGCATAATAATTAATTGACATAAAATTTAATCTAACAAAAAAGGAAATAGGAAATATATTTCCATCCTATTAAATTATTTGTATGGGGTAAATGTGTAATCATAACAAATAACTTTAAATTAATAAAGATTTTTGGTTTCTTTTCGAACTATTTATTAAACGTATTTAGTTGGAATTTTACCCTGAGTATTTTTTAATTAAAACAAGAATGTTTCGTTTAAAGTTTAATAATATACAGGTGTTTACCAATAAATAACGATAT
>NW_026105968.1:0-692 GCF_025091365.1 Daktulosphaira vitifoliae
AAAAATTTCTGAAATAAGCATTAAAAAAATATATTTGAAAAACATTTTACTCATAAGTGTCTAATAAAGTAGATTTGTTTCAATAAAATAATCATATAAATAATATTAGATAATAATTATATGAAACAATAATTTAGAAAAGCAATTAAAACTTTATGATGCGATGACTAATTACTAATCAATTATTAATCAATAAAATGTGTCATGAAATACACAAAAGAAATATTTGCCTAATTTTTTTTAAAACCTTAAAAAAAAAATGTCCAACAAAGGAAGTATAAGATTTTACAAGAATCAAAATAATTAAACGTTAATTATTACATTTAATACAATCTTATGTGCAGAATGGACCTATAGGTCTAAATGCATGGGCAGTTATTGCCCACATCTATAATAACTAGTATAATCTTAAAACCTGGTTGAACCATCTTTCTCTTTGTATTCATCAAGTAGTTCTCGCCATGTATGGTGTAACTCATAGGTTTCAGGTTGGTCAATAGTATATGTATGATTTAGTGAATAATAATCGGTATCTTTCATGTTAGTATTGTTTTCAGCTTTTGGTTCATTACTTAAATCTTTGCTCTCAAACAAGAAATTAGCAGAATCCAATCTGAATCCATCTACTCCGCGTTCAAGCCAAAAATATAACGCTTTCTAATTAATCAATAGAACTTTTGTTAAAAAGTATT
>NW_026105969.1:0-692 GCF_025091365.1 Daktulosphaira vitifoliae
AAAAAAACTCACAAGGTTTATTTTGTTTATTATTTGTACAGTGATTACTTGACCGCAAATTTCTATCAACATATTTTGTGTTTTTGAGCTTGTATATTAAGCATTTGCTGCCCCCTTTTCCAAATGATTTTTTAAAATTTCATCACTAGCATTTGCTCTAAATTTTAAAAGGGTACGAAATTTTCTTTCAGATATATTTTCCTCGGTAGTATTAATTTTACGTAAATCAATTTTTCCCCTGGTTGGTAGTTCTAAACGACAACATAGAATAATGGTTTTTACTATAGAACATAACTAAGATCGATTTTGAATTATGTAAGCCATACATATTGTTCAGGCCATTGAATTTGAAAACGTAAATTACGCGTGTCTTTAGGATCAACCGGAAATATAAATTCTTTTTAAGGACACCATTTAGAAAGTAATAACATTTCACGATCATTGTCAGTAAGAGTTTTATTTAAATATAAACTCAAATCACGATTTGATGTCAATTTTAGAGAATATGTAGAATTTAAAGTTTCTGATGAAGATGCTGGTATTTCATTTTTGGTATTACTATTCAATTCAGTCGAAATGTGATCAGTGGATTTTACAAAAAATTGTGATGAGGGTATTTCAAAATTACAGCTAGTTGAAACATTAAGCTCTGTATTTAATTGACATTTTTTCTCTTTAATTAAGAAATCAAA
>NW_026105970.1:0-692 GCF_025091365.1 Daktulosphaira vitifoliae
TGCTCTTCTGCCATACTTGAAATGCTTTTTCTTACTCTCTATGATTCTTTGAACATCCTTCTCCCACCACCAGGTTTCCTTATTTCTTGTTATTCTACTACTACTCTCATTAATAATCTCCTTTGCAGAATTCTTTACTTACATGTCAATTCAAATCTCTACCTATCACGGTTTTCTCATTGCCAGGTACCCCTTGCATCACCCATCTATCTATCACCAAAAAACTTCTTTGTCTAGATCATCACATCCTACTTGTAGTGCATAGGAACTTATTACATTAATCAGTTTTTCATCGAATATCAATTTTACGACTATAATTCTGTCATTTTTCTTAGCTACTTCTACTAGTTCACTTTTCATCTCTTCATCCATTATTATACTTACACCATTATTTCTACTAGACCTACCTGAGTATATTATTTTACAACACTCACCTAATTCCCTCGATTTCTCTGCTTTCCACTTAGTTTCCTGCACACAACAAATGTTAATTTTTTTCTTCTTCAATACTTCTACTAATTCTCTACTTCTACCAATTAATGTTCCAATATTCCAAGTTCCTATTCTTACTTTGTATCTATCTTTGTCCTTTATACACAAGTCCAGATTAGAATTAAGTGGTGATGTCTCTGTTCCATTGACACTACAAGCGTTGGGTAGACCTGTACACATGGCTGGTATCAAACACTTTA
>NW_026105971.1:0-692 GCF_025091365.1 Daktulosphaira vitifoliae
AAACTTATTTTACAGTGGTGGTGTCAAGTGCTTCACGTAGTAACTCATTATTTTCTACTTACAAATTACGCGTGGATGTTTGCAGAAGGTTTTTATTTACACACTTTGCTGGCATACGCTTTTACCGCTGAAGATACGTTAGTCAGATGGCTGTGGAAATTGGCCTGGTCCGCTCCGATGGTCATTATATCAGTTTATGCAACACTACGAATAGTCCACATGCAAACGTCCGAGTAAGTATAATTATTCATTTTGTTTTATTAACAATGATTAATGCAACTCTGATGGCAATATCAAAAATAATTATTAGGATTCTATAATTGTTAAGGTTTTTATATATTAAGTTTTTATTGTTTTTAATAATTTTCTTTTATAGTTAGTGGTTACCGGAAATCAGAAATAAAAGATTATCTGTTGAAATTAAAAATAATTCTGTAGCAAAAAACTAATATCATTAATATTTTTAAAACTTTACTACGATTTACAAGAAACGAATATAACGTTTCCTCTCTCAAAGTCGGCTTAGGTTTATCTAAGCTATGATTTACTTCAATCTAGATGATAGATTTCATATTGAGTTAAAAGTTTAGTTGTATCTTATTTTGTAGTATCTTATTCCCCTTCATTATAGTAATAGAAAATATTTTTGAGTTATATACTTAAAACCTTTTTATATATTTCGTATACAAATA
>NW_026105972.1:0-692 GCF_025091365.1 Daktulosphaira vitifoliae
TTTATAATTGTGTAGAGTATATAATACATGGTCGTCCGACTGTCGTCGAACACAGGAATGTGCTGACCAAGGGTTTTAGGGAAACCATGGGCAAAGGACTCCCTCTGTAGGTACCCTACAGTCAGTCGTGGTTTAGTATGCGCTAGTTACACTCATTCTATATCATTCTAAATCATTCTATATCATTCTATATCATTCTATGTCATTATATTTTATTATTCTATTCATTTGTATTAATATTAATAAATAACGTGTATTGTATTATTAATTGTGTCAATCAAATTATATATTTTAAAGTTTTATTGAAAAGTGAGTGTTTTCTTTTTCTTATTAAGTTTAATTCCTTTTACCACGTGGGCCTGCAGAACAAATTATTATTTTATATATATAATTAGTAATAATATAAAAAATTAGAAGTGATAGAAATAGTCTACTTGCAGATTTGAAAGCAACGCGAAAATTTGATTTAGAAAAGTATATTTTTGCTTCTGATGANGTTGATTTAGAAAAGTATATTTTAGCTTCTGATGAAAGTTCCTTGTAGTCCAGTGCATTTTTTTATAGTAACAAACAGTTTTTAATGAAAATGATGATGATTATAATGATTAATGATTATAATTAGTATATATTCATATATTATATTTTAAAATCAAAGAACTACTAATCATGATATAATTAAAGAAATAAGAGTT
>NW_026105973.1:0-691 GCF_025091365.1 Daktulosphaira vitifoliae
ATTTCCACTTATATTAATATTGCATAAAATTCAATATTAGCCAGTGTTTTTATTAGTAAATATAAAATTATTAATAGTCATTTTTTATTAAATTATAACACGAAAATATTATTTAAAAAAAAAGAGCAAGTAATTAGCTGACTTTGGTAAATAAATAACAGGCATTTAAAAATACTATCCCTTATATTATGTTATCTTTTGTACATGTCATATAGTATGAATTTACAAGATCACCAAAACAGGGTTCCTTACTTAAAAACACAAAATAACCAGTTTAATAGGGTATTAAATCTGATAATTGTATAAGGTTAAAGTAACATCTATATTTGGATTCTTAATTCTGTACAGCTAATCACATTTAACAATTAATTAAGACCCATATCTTCCAAAATCACACTAGGATCACTACACTATCCTCCCCTGTCTACAAAAAACAATTAATAAATGAAAACTAACCTTCTGAATCTCTAGTACTGTTATTCAGTATATTCAATAGGCCGATACTTTTATACGCTATAAAATGGCGGTTATCAAAAATTCGACTATTATTTATTAACTCCTGGTACCGTTTTATTTTGTAATCGTCGAATACACCGATTCCACGTGTACGTTTCGATTAAGTTGACTATATGAATTTCCTAATTTCATACGCTTAAAATTGTTAAAAAAATATAATCCAATCATACAAGTA
>NW_026105974.1:0-691 GCF_025091365.1 Daktulosphaira vitifoliae
ACCCCTAGTCATTTATTAGTTTCCTCCCTATTTTCTCCTATTATCACTATATTGTCAGCAAATAACATGCACTACTCCTTGTATTTTTTTCATCTATCATTATAGAGAATAAGTAAGGGCTTAAAGCAGAACCTCAGTGTACTCTTACCCTGTTACTTCTGTTACTCTTCCTACGCTTTTTACCCTAGTAAAAGTGCCATCATACATATCTTTTATTATATTAATGTATCTTTTCGGGACTCCTTTTCTCATTAATGATTTTTAATTGCAATGCTTATAATTATCTTTTTTAAACTTTGAGTTAATAAATTTCTAGAAAAAATAAATAATTCGAATTTATTGATAAAAGTTTTGGAATTTCAGTGTAGACTTTTATTTTTGTAAAATTTTACAGTACATTTAACAAGTTGGCGTATTGGAATGATTCATGTTATAAAAAACATATTTAAAAAAAATTATTTTTAAAATTTAAGTAAATAAATTAAAAAAATGTACAGTTGGCCTTACATTATTTTCATAAATCATTTATATTCCTACTTAAAATAAATAGCTAAAGACAATTAAATAATGACATTATACTATAGATAGATCTCAGTACAAGTTTTGAGTGATAGTGTTCATTGGTTTCGATTTATAAAAGTTTATACTATTTATTTAAACTTTATATTATGTTAAAAATGAATTTTCTTAA
>NW_026105975.1:0-691 GCF_025091365.1 Daktulosphaira vitifoliae
AAAAAAAAAAAAAAAAAATCAATTTCTAGTGCAAAAAAATGTATTCCATATTAAAATACTTTTGTCTGAAAAAGTTGAGTCAGAACATTTACACTGATTAGTACACGACTCAAACTTTATTTTAGGTAATATAATCTTCGTATACTAAAGGCAATGCCTTGTCGTTGAAGCCACTCCTCTCTATTTGACACCAAATTCTTCAATGAAACAAAAGATGCACAGTTGATGAGTTCTAGCATATGTTTAAAATATTGTTTTCTTGGGTATCCTCTTGGTTTCTTTCCAGTTATTTTTCCTTCAATGATGTTGATTATAAAGTTATTGTGTCGATGATGTGTCCGATTAACTTTATTTTTCTTGATTCAAAATCAAGTTAGGGAGTATAAAAACATTTTTTCTCCAACAATACAATACTATCAATTAAAGCCTAAAATGCATAATGTAAGTTTGGAATTTAGTGTGGGAATGAAGGTATATGCCTATGTATTCCTCCTGATTATGTGTTGGAGCCTATCAACTTTAAAATAAAATAAAAAGATTTTTTTTTAATATTGTAAAATATTTATCATTCATATTTTGATCACCTTCATTTTCAATGACCTCCTGAGAAGACATATTCAAAATAATAATTTAAGAATTGACCAAATTTTCTAAAAAAAATATTTATCATAATGAAAGCCTTTTAACAATG
>NW_026105976.1:0-691 GCF_025091365.1 Daktulosphaira vitifoliae
TTAAAGTACTCTCTAATATTATCCTACGATTTTTCGTTTATCTTTTCGGCCTCCCCTTAAATTTTATTTATACCCACCACTAAAGAAAATACGTATCGTATTAAAATATAAAAATTAATAATAATTGTTACTTTTCTACAATTAGTTATTTTATTTGAGAATCAATAAAAGTAATTTATTTGCGATAATCTATGAATAATTTAAATTATTTTCAACAAATTTGTCATTGTTTGGTTAATATATTCAAAAAAATTTCACATACACTACTATATATTTTTAAATCTAATAAATTCATCTAGTCCCAAGTGTCAACTTATACATCTGTACCATTTAAAATAAAAATTTAAAACTATTATAATGATAAATCATACACTTGATCATATTTAAAGTAATTATCTGAAAATTTAAAAATAATTTACATCAATTGAAATCCTAGTTTAAAAATTAAATTATTTTTTATGATTAACACAATGACACATCTCTTTTATTATCCAATATTTTTTTCAAAGATATAATTTTTAATATTATATATTATATTAAAATAATTCAATTTAGGTTTTTTGGTCAATACTTAAGTTGAATTATTACTTTTATGTTTGAAAAATGTAACATTAAAATAGACGTTGAACATATTGATTTATTATATTATTTCTTTTATCTATTAAATGTTTGATATTACTCAGTATTAAAA
>NW_026105977.1:0-691 GCF_025091365.1 Daktulosphaira vitifoliae
ATAAGGGTAACATTTTTTAATTTAAAATATTTTTAAAACATCAAATAAAAATTTTATATCAAATATCGTATGGTAATTTTTAAAAAAAAAAGTTTTCGTAAACTTAAATATATGTATAAAATTTTATAAAAGTCTTGACGATAACATAAAATCATTATCGTTCGTGTAGTGACGAAACAATAATTATATTTTGCATTGAATAATATTTTTTAATTAACTAATTTTTGTTATTTTCCTATACAACGGCTTGTAATTGTACATTACTTGTAACATAACAAAAAAGTACCTCTCATTTTTTTTTTTGTATATTAGTAAATTTTGTTTAATATTTTATTTTTGTTAAGCCGACCGTGATTGTATACAGAATGTCGTTTGTTGCCGTTCACGTTGCTATGATTTTTTTCCAGATCCTATGGTTTTGTGGGCTGCTGAGTTTTGACTTTTGTGACGTTCACAAAGCCAACTTAAACCATACCATCATCATATATTACCATTTGAAAAAAAATACTAATTATAAAACTGTTGACACAACTATGTAAAAAAGATTTTAAATATTACAGAAACACAAGTAACTTAGAAGGTAAGTACTTAAGAGTACTATTATTCATACCAGTCATACTGGTCAAAATATAGCCACTACACTTAGAAATATTTTTAATGAGTGGGATAGAGCAAAAAAATAATAACTGTG
>NW_026105978.1:0-691 GCF_025091365.1 Daktulosphaira vitifoliae
TATTAGTCATTTAAAAACTATTCGATAGTCTAAGCTAAAAATAAACTATTCGGTTATATAATCACAATTCGAATAGTTAATCGATAGTTTAAAATATTTGAAAATGCTCATCACCAATTTTTACTATTATTAATTGTATAATAATTTATTTTAAGTGTTCGTTAATTTTCTTATTAATTCAGTGTATTGAATAAAAATTTTAGGTAGAACTAATCGAATATTTTTTGAAACCATTCGGTGGCCCATTTGTATAGTTTTTAAAAGTATTCGATAGTTTATGTCAAAAATAAACTATTCGGTAGTNGTATTCGATAGTTTATGTCAAAAATAAACTATTCGGTAGTATAAAAACAATTCGAATACTATTTGATAGTTTAAAATACTCGAAAATGCCCATCACTATATAAAATCCTCAATTTTATATTTTCAACTTTATATTTCTATAAATTTTGAAAAACGTATGAATTAATAAAAATTTTTTATGATAAATACTATTTATATACCTTTTTCACTCGACATACATTTTGTTTAAAGCGGATCATATTTCTTTTGTACAGGAGAGTTTCAAAACTTAAAAATGCATTTAGAAAAAATAACTTTTTCAATTTATTTTTAATTAAAATATATTTATTGATTATTCTTACGTAACCTAATAATAAAACATAAATATTCGTTATATTAATTAGAAGGA
>NW_026105979.1:0-691 GCF_025091365.1 Daktulosphaira vitifoliae
AGTAAAATGATTTAATTTTGTAGTTGAAACCTATCATATCAAACTAGATTCGTCAATAAATACTTTGAAAACATTAGAAATGAATGATTTAATTGTCTTTATGGAGAACATGTAATAACTAACTGTTTAATTGATAAATTAGAATTTTTTTTTCAATTTTTGAGGATAATATCTTCAACTAGATACGAATTGTAATCATTTGACGTATTGTTGAAAAAAGTAGGTTAAGTTAGAGCAGAGAAAATAAATGATAGTCACAAAAAAATATCTTCTCAACTTTGCATCGAAGTTAAAACTTAAAATATAGTAAAATAATTTTAATACGAATAAGAAATTTCTTCTTACAAGGGGCGACTAAAGTGATGGGATCCTTGATCTTTATTGAAGTTATTNCAAGGGGCGACTAAAGTGATGGGATCCTTGATCTTTATTGAAGTTATTGAATCTAAATAAGATAAAAATCAAACGAGTTAAAAATTTATACTAACATAAAAAGAATTAAGAAAAAATGCAAAAAATTCATTGCCAAACGCGGGTTGGAACCTCGTACCCCAAGCGTGTAAAACATACGTCTTACCAACTTGACAACCGTACGTCAATTCTATCGATGGAAAAAATTGGCTATTTAAGCTAAATTAAATTTCAAAGTTATTTTTCTCGACTTAAAAGAAGCAAACAAATTTAAATAAGT
>NW_026105980.1:0-690 GCF_025091365.1 Daktulosphaira vitifoliae
ATTTTATTAAAGACATCCTCTCACATGGAATGACTGACTTTCAAAATAAAGATCCGAAAAATATATATTCAGCTTCTATACAAGGAACAAAACAGAGCATTTTCAAATAGCCATTTCAAAAAAAAATGTAAACTGTTCAATCTCTGGAATGATCTTGGCTAACATATTCAACCAGTGTTGGTGCTGTTTTTTGTTTGCCTTGCAAACTTCTTTTTAAAACCTTTTCTCAATACACGACTGGATTTTCTGATTGGAAACACATAGGAACTTGTTTAGAAACTCACAAAAATCTAATGAACATAAGAAATCAATGTTAGTGTGGTTAACATGAAAAGAAAATAATTCTGTTTTAGACAAACAGCTTCAGGAGCAATCCAAAATAAAAAAACAACTTTTTGAGATATCCTCTAATACTACTGCTCGACCAAATTTAAAAAGAAATTCATTAGAAGATGAAAAAGTCATAAAAAGTATACAAATTTTAAAATATAATTAATTTTTAAAAAATAATATAATAAACGTTTTGATTTTTGAAACAAATATGTAATATTATAAAACATAAATTATTTTAGAGCCAAAAGTTAGTTCGAATCCTTTGACCTTAAATATGCCGAATGACGTAAATTTACTTGCTCTGTCCACTATTGAAGTAATAAAAGTATCAGAGAAAGAAAAAGGTAATTAGTTATT
>NW_026105981.1:0-690 GCF_025091365.1 Daktulosphaira vitifoliae
ACATTTTCATGGAATGAGAGAAATTTTTCCAATTTTTAAGGGCAATATCTTGAACTAGATACAATTTATAGTATTTTGACGTATGGTTAAAAGAAATCGGTTCGGTGAGAAATAGTGGCGACAGACAAAAAAAACACGTCATAGTAAAAATAATACCCTCTCAGCTTTGCATCAAAGCTAAAAAACAATTAGAAAGTTTTATTTTATTTTTAGAAAATACTGTGTAATAATACATTATTTAGTTACCTGATAAACATTGTTCACTTGGTCTATGATAGAACACAGATCGACATGAGCATTTTTAATATGTTTTAAAAATATAACCATATTTGCCGGTGATGTATAAGGGTCTGGTACAAGAAATAAACCTGGTGGCGTAGCCGTTGCTGATTAAAACAGATTTATTAAGCATAATATAATAAATTGTATTATAATTTATTCAACTCCCGTAAATAAATCTTACCTTGATTTTTTCTTATATGAAGTCTACTTAAAGAATCATTGAGACATTTAAAACATTTTGCTAATGTTGAACTAACGCACCAAAATTGAACACATATCGAAAAGGCTTCCATTTTTTTCAGGACATTATCCTATTAAAAGCCAATAACGACCTTCTATATTGGGGAATTTTTCTTAAGCAGTGGTACTCCGGTACGGGTGGTTAGTCCATCACCGGAGAGAGGAATG
>NW_026105982.1:0-690 GCF_025091365.1 Daktulosphaira vitifoliae
TTTCATATCCTCTTATAATATTACCTTCATACAATTTAACAAAATTAAGACACGAGGACACAGTTTGTGAATCATAGATTTGATTTACAAATTTGAATGATTATTATATTTTAATTTATAATTCATTTTTTTATCATATTTGAATAAATATTACTAGTAAAAATGTTTAAATAACATCAAGATATTCCAGTATTTTATAGATTTTTATGCACAAAACTTCTTTGAACTTTAAAAACAAAAAATTTCATCGATTATATAATTCCTGTGTGTATTAGAAAGACAAAATACCATGTATTTAATTTTTATATATGTTTATGGTATCAGTCAATATTATTATACAAGTTTTCGGTAATTGTGTTTCATGCAAATAATTAATTTTCCAAACTTGAAATCAACTCTAAGAGTTTTTAAAGAAATTAAAGTTTCAAGTCTAGCATCTTTCAAAAATAACTTTGTGTCAATGTAAAATAAACAAATCGCCAAGGACTGATATCGTTAAACTAATATGTTTACTTAATAAGTTCAGAAAT
This sequence comes from Daktulosphaira vitifoliae, assembly GCF_025091365.1. Lineage (NCBI taxonomy): Eukaryota > Metazoa > Arthropoda > Insecta > Hemiptera > Phylloxeridae > Daktulosphaira > Daktulosphaira vitifoliae. The sequence continues at coordinate 531 of NW_026105982.1, forward strand.
GTAAATGTTCCAAAGTTAAGTGTGTAGCCCAGTCAAGCTCCACATAGCTTATGTTATGTATCTATTATGCCCAAAATATATCTTGTAGTTGGGTCATTTTGTATTTATTTATTTTTATCTTTATATCATTTTTATAGTTTTATATATTTGTTATTGTTAC
>NW_026105983.1:0-690 GCF_025091365.1 Daktulosphaira vitifoliae
ATTAAAATAACCCTCTTTTTAATTTTATACTTTGAGAAATAAATCATTCGTGATTTAAAGTAGTTCTGAATAGTTGACTTTAAATTTAAACAATGCACAATATTTGTGATTAACAATACGATTCCGTATGTATTTTTCCTATTTTTAATTAACACGTTTTAATAATAAAGATAGTATCTCGATATTATCAGCATGTTAATGAAAAATAAGTAAAAACTTTTTGCAAATTCATCAGCTCACAAATTTCTATCGTGCATTTTATTATTTCATTAAAAACACTGTACTTTTACAAAACCGATTCCGACACCAATACTTTGATTTAGCAGATGTAAAATCTATGAAGACAATTTAAAAAAAAAATAGTAGCTATTGACTATATAAATATTATTTTTCTCGTCATAACGCACCATTATCAAATGTTTAAAAAAAAATTTTTTAACCACCAAAACAAGTTTTTATCATATGTGGCTTTATGGTGGTAATTAAACTCGGTCGCCGAGACTCGCCGTGTTAACGTCATATTGCAGCCAACTGCGGCTGCTGTATATGACCTTCACACTATGCAATACTGAGAATTCATAATCTCTTAAAAAAAATACATGATAAAAGCACACATTATAAAAGTAAAACATACTCCCCTATCGATCGACTAGGAATTTGAAAAATTACCGTCGACTATTTGTTGTAAAT
>NW_026105984.1:0-690 GCF_025091365.1 Daktulosphaira vitifoliae
GTAGGGATTAAGGCAAAGAAGAAGAATATTGATGAACAATTTTGTTGTGGAGTAGGCAATGTAATAAAGTGCCATGTCTCTGTAAAATAACGAGTACATATCCTTAGGTCAATCTCAAAACCTAAAACAACCTTTAAAGTATCATAAAAATTAAGTTTTTTACATTCTTAAGTTATGAAATTATAAATAAAAGTAACATATAATGTACACTAATAATGATTATATAACAATATGATAACCTGAAGCAGACTGGAAAGGGACAAAATGCTTTTTGGGCCTCTATGATTAACACAATCTGGCTTGTATAACTGATTTTAAACCATTTTTTTTTTATGGAACATTGAAAATATTTGCTATATATCTAGAACATCACAATTATTGTGGCTCTGAGCCAATAGCCTTTTAGTCCACCAATAATACTGCAATATCATCTTATAATGTATATTCCTAATATAACAGATATGCAAGTTATATTTACTATAATTTCAAATATCGGATTTTTTAAATATAAATTAAACTTAAGTTAATTAAAATTATGGCTTTTTACTATCGATTTAATGTAATTATAATGCTGCCCTCGACAATACTTTTCCAAGTAAGCCTAATAAAAATGGCCTAAATCTCTTATCATAAATATTGCATTAATATATTAGTGCAAAATACTATAATACTTAATCAAAAATTAGTATA
>NW_026105985.1:0-690 GCF_025091365.1 Daktulosphaira vitifoliae
AATGATTTAAAAATTTTTCTAACTCAAAAAAAAATGCAAAGTATTAATTGCCACAGGTGGATTCAAACCTGGTACCCTAACTGTGAAAGACACAAGTGTTACCGATTCGACAATTATTCGTCGCTTTTGCAGTTTAATAAAATTAGTAATTTAAGCTAATTCAAATTTAAAGTTCTTTTTTCGACTTTAAAAAAGCAAAAAAAATTGAAATAAGTTTAACTTCATATGTCTTATGAACTTTATTCTAAATAATAATATAAACTTTAATTTAAGATTAAATAAAAGTGTCAATGTTTCCAGAACATTTTCAAAAATTACTTTGAAAAAGCTTAACTTGTGTGCAAAAAATGATTTTTTAAATTCCTCCTGTGGGAAGATTATATCAAATGAACGAAAAATATCTAAGGTTTCAATATAAAAAAAATAATTTTAATTTGTTCATTTTACAAAAAGTTATGGCAGTTGTAAGTATTAAAATATTTTAATATTTTATATGTTTAGTATTAAGTTTTTTATATGTTAAGTAATAAACAGTGATTTTTACACATTTTTACATTTTAGTAATGCTGCACTGACCTTGGATTTCTAGCTACCATATTTAACAGTTTATATAAAGAAATTAGCGATTAATTTTTTCAATCTAATGCATTCGGCTGATAGTGCAAAATACTATAATTTAACTGCCCCCCC
>NW_026105986.1:0-690 GCF_025091365.1 Daktulosphaira vitifoliae
TATCTAAAGATTTGCATTGAAGCGTTTTTTATGATAGTGATTTTAATCACTGTCAGATATCATTATACTTGATCCATCTATTCCACGTCACCACTGTGCCGCGACCCCACTTTGCTGGGTTCTTTTTTTTTATTGTGTCTGACTTATTAATACTCAATTCTTATTGGGCTAATATAGACAATCAATACATAAATGATCTTGAATCATTATACCTATTGAATTTATATTCCTAAAAAATTATAGATAATACATATTATATTAACTTAATATGATTTAATATCAATACGTAAAAGTATGTATTTCAATAAAAAAAGAAGGAACTGTTTGTCCTTTGTTTTAGTACTTTTCAATATCTCATAAGTAAATCAAACATCCTTTACTTGAAGGCAATCAAGCAAGTTTCTCTGGATATACAAACAATAATGGAGATAATAAAATAAAAACAACTTTGGTGTTTAATATTTTTAGTAGCCTAATTTTTACCCCTGGGAGATTAGATATTTTTTTAAAAATCTTGTTCTGTAATATTAGGTATTGAACAAAAGTGTATGCAATGTGATTTCAATTTAAATGACGATAGCACAGTAGGGTCGTGGCATACTTGAGACAAGTACACCCAAAGAAAAACCTCAATCAATTTTGATAGAGAAATTTTATCAAGGGTTTATGATAATGTTTTATTAATACGAA
>NW_026105987.1:0-690 GCF_025091365.1 Daktulosphaira vitifoliae
TCAAAGACATTACCCTCAAAAATTGAAAAAATTTTCTTCGTTTCCTGTAAATGGGGGAAACCTCCAAAAAAAAATTACAAATTTAAAAATCGCTAATTTACGAATTTTTTTCAATTTTTTTTACTAAAAACTGCCATAACTTTTTCAAAAATGAATATATCAATATAATTTTTTTTTTATAGATACCTTAGGTATTTACCTATCATTTTATATATTTTTGTGAACATTTGATCCTTTACCAGCCCACAGAAAGGGGTTTAAAATGGTAAATTTTTCAACTTAACTTAAAAAATCCTTATTTATATTTTTAAATTTATAATGCTATAACTTTTTGAAAATGTATGGATCAATATAATTATTTTTTTTATAGATGCATGAAGTCATTAACTATCATTTGGTATATCCTTTTTATAAATTTGATTTTTTACCAACCTAAAAGGGGGGANTTGGTATATCCTTTTTATAAATTTGATTTTTTACCAACCTAAAAGGGGGGATTCAAAATGGCAACTTTTTCACAAAAAATTGACTTTTTCAACTTAAATTTTGAAAGTGTTCTGGAAAGTCTGACACTTATATATATATATTAAATTAAAGCTAATGCAATAATACCAAATGCTATTATTGTGTGAAAATTCTCAATTTTATTTTTTACATTTTTAACTTTATAATGATATAACTTATTGAAAA
>NW_026105988.1:0-690 GCF_025091365.1 Daktulosphaira vitifoliae
AATTGCGAGTGTGCTTCGGGTGCAGTACATGTTGTTTGTCGAATCGTGAATATCGAAATTATTTTACATGTATTAAAAGTGAAACACCGTAACATGCGGGGGTGTTATTGTACAGTATTGACATTAAAAAGAGTTTTTTTAACATCACTGTTTGGTTAGCTATCGAGAGTTATACCAGTATTAAGTTAGTTGTATGATTTACGGTATTCTCGCACGATGTTAAAAAAAACTTCATCAAATCTTTTGTGTGACCAATAGACTAATAGATTAATAAATCGTTGCATTGGAATGAAAAGGTTACAACGCAATTAAAAAGAAAAATAAATATTTAAAAATAATAATTAACGCATCTAATATTTAGATGCGCGATTATTATGTGTAACTACTTCAACTATTGAAGTAGTTACATTCATTACACAGATAAATAAATCAAATTAAAAATCAAAATATTCATATAAACGTATGATAATTTGTTTTTAAAAACGTTCAGAACACTGCGGTTTAGTGATAAATTATCGAATTTACGTCAAGATNGTTCAGAACACTGCGGTTTAGTGATAAATTATCGAATTTACGTCAAGATCTTTTCATTCTTAGGCAACGAAATATACGTATTGGTTAGTTTATTTTTATCTTTAAACCATACAAGACAATGCATCGTCTTGAGTTTTTTCATACGAAGTTGAAATT